>NC_046972.1:14709521-14892021 GCF_009769545.1 Cyclopterus lumpus
AATAAGCAATATTTCATTTTCAAATGAATCATGATGCCACAGTATCACAATTATTCAAGACGATTAAGATCCTGGTCACATAGAATGCGTTTTAGCAGCTTGAGGCATTTTTTTGTAAATAGTTTTTCAATGAGAGTGAAGCGTTGCTTTTGTGTTGCAGAGCACCAGAGCACCATTTTTCCATGTGCGTCCCACGTTTTTACAAGACATCTCAGGTTTAAATGAATTTAACTCAGAGTGGAAGACGTCATTCACATTTTTTCTCATTATGGTGAATTCTTCTGGATACCCAGAGCTATATGACATTACCAAGCGTGGTTATCGTGATCCGAGCAGAAAACAACAGGCCTGGAGACAAATTGGTGCAGTACATTAGATTTTGGGAAAGTTTTTTTCATCAATTTAAACTGTTCTGTTAGTATTAGGTAGCATACAGTTAACGATTTTTGCTAAGCAACAAAAAAAGACGAGCAACTGTCTTCTATCTCTCACCAAAAAACACAGCTCCCTTTTCACAAACAGGGTTTTTTAATTTGCTGCAGAATGGAAAATGCCTGCCATGCTTCAGGGAAAATGGGTTTTCTAAACATGTGTCAACTATTGTACCAATGAGTAAAATGTGAGCACTTTAAATATTTTGTTAGTTTTCAACAACCGCTCCTTTAGTCTTGGCTCTGTGCTGCGTATGCATAAAGACCGACAGCACGTAACACCCTGACAAGAAAAGGGCCTTTTGGAAAATCATTCAGGTGTTAATTCAGGATGGACTGAAATAGATACAACACACAGCGCAGTCAGATGTTGTTGCTCAGGTGTTGCTGAGTTATCGACTTCTCTCCACTCATGTTCAACCTGGTGGAACAACCTTTGACCTCACAGACTGATGATGCTGACAGCTAGCTGAGGGATGGCCTCGGTCAAACGCCTCTACTGACCTGTGAGCTGTGGTTCACTGGTCACCAAAGACATACTGCACAGCACGGCTTAACACATGTGTGAGGAGATACTTACCCAAACATCATCCAAATGCACACACAAGTATGTATGTGCACGTGCACAGACGTGCAGATTCAGATGTAGACTAAACCATTGTCTTGTAATTACTTCTGAATGTCAAGAATATCCAGAGTGAACACATATTCATTAATTAAGACTTACTAAGTGTTAATAATAATAATAATCCATTTAATTTATATAGTGCTTTTCAACATACTCAAAGACACTTTACATTATACACCGTAGACACAGCTACGGGGAGCAATGCAGGGTTAAGTGTCTTGCTCAAGGACACATCGACTAGGGCGGGGATTGAACTGCCAACCTCTTGATTGAAAGACAGGCATGCTAACCACTGACACATAGTCACCCCACAAGTGTTGATTACATGGGGAAGATATTCCTTTAGGCACCTTGTAAAAATATGTGCCGTCACCTTATAGTAATTAATGTGTAGGATGATAGTTTTTACGCTGGAGACTCATCCTGGCACAAAGAAGTGGTAAGGCCGGCTCGACCATTTAAGATGTTGCTGGCAGACTTTTCTTTCAATGACAACCTTGAATTAAATGTTATGACATTTTATTTACTGTTTAGAGGAATGTGAACAAGGGGATATTAAAAGACAGACATGTCTGAGTTGTGAACTGCCATCATCGCAATTATAAAATTGTAGACAATGGGATGTGAAGTCATTTCCCACACTCAATACTGTCTTTACTGTTTTTCCCCAACATCAATTATATCCACTGTGAAGGTGATTTGTAGGTTGTATTAACAACCTGAAGATAAGAGAACACAAAGAACAGTAATATAAATATTCTTAAAGCACCCACCGTAGGATCACCATATCCTGCCCGGTGTTACTGACCTTTACTACTAGTCTACCAACGAGAAACCAAAGGCCATGCAAGGCAACAATCCATACAGTAATCTGACAACATCAACATCACTTCAGTAACTTCAGTAACAAGGAGAGTGCGTAAACATTTTATTAATCTAAAGCAACAAGAAATACCATCCTCACCGTCAACAATTTGTCTAGACTATGGATAAAGTCAGATATGCTGCCCGTGATGTTTTACAGCCACCTCAAATACACCTCACCAAATTATTTCTCCATTACTATCACTTTCACACACACAGTAAAAAAATACAAATATATATTTATTATTCAGTTCAATTTCCAGTTTGAAATGCCATTGTTCTGTTTCATACTGACTTATGAAAATGAAGAATACTAATAAATATAAAGAGCCTTTTGGAAAACAATTCAGGTGTAAATTACAAGAACACTCCAAAAAATACATCTGCACAAGAGATTTTTGTTTTCGTTTCATTTGTTGCAGAAGCTTATGTTTCGAAATGTATCATAAAATAATAATCATGTTTTAAAAGCAAAACAAAATATCAGTGGGCTCTTTTAAGGGGCATCAGACAGAAAACACTGTAGTAACACTACAATACCACTAGCATTGAGAAATACAGGAAATGGCAGATGAATAACTCACTGCATGATATTAAATCTGTTATAGTGCAGCAGCAACTTGAAATACTTATTTATAATAAATTATTTACAATAACTTGACCACTTTATCTTGCTGTCAGACTGTCCTTTCCGACAGGTAACAGATGCCAATATCAATGCTCACTTCAAAGCCTACCGACTCCTTTGACAAAAACTGAGTTTTTGGTTTTGTTTGTGTTATTGAGTGACCTTGGTGTTTTAAAGTCACACATTAGACAACGGCTCCAGTTTCAGGGCTGTCTGGTGGTGAAAATATACACTTGAACTGATACTCATTTTCAAGGATGGCTTCTTTTAGGCTTTTTTTATGGTTGTATGGTTACATTTTGTAGCTGCAGCTACTGTAGGAAATACACTAACTATAGATGAGTACCTTATACAACCCTAAATTGAATTTTTAAATAGTAAATTGGATTGACAATCTGCTCCCCAATTTCAGTCTCCGACTGAACTTAGACTCCTTTTTCTAGACTTTCTTCAGCCACAATGTGATGTAACACTGTATTTAGTGCAAACGCAGCATGGGCAAATGAAAGCCATCTTCTTGACTTGTGTTAACCTGAACAAGGCCTCACTCCTTCTTGCTTGCACACACACACAAATATATTTCTGTCCCCACTTGGAAAGCCTCTCAACTACTTTTTGCTTCATTCAGTACAAATAACTTCACGGTGGGATAAAAGCATAATGTTTCCAGAAAACCTCCTCCCCCCCACTTTGCTTCACTCTTTTGGCCTCATGTTCTCCTTTACTTTTTCCTCCAACCCCCTTCTCTTGTGCTCTCTGTCCAGCAGGACATTCTTTTTTCATTAGAGGGGGGTCTGGGAGGCCAAGAGGGTAAACAAAACCTCTGTAATCAACAGCAGGACATACACAACCACAATGAGCCAATCACAGCACCAGTGTCCTTTTAGAGAGAAGAAACATGGCTAACCAATACAAATCCACACCTGGAAGCTCAGAGCTTCAACTTGCCAACTCAAACTCAGCACTTTGTGTGAAATTAAAAATGTAGCTGAGCACTGGGAGTCAAGGTTATCCATAAGGAACACCAATCAAAGCATGCATGTCTGCAAAGACACCACTATACACACATACACACAAATCCCCCTATTTGTCTATCGGTGCTGTCATCTCTGTTTGCTCATATTAGAGAGGGCTCACTCAGGGACAGGATATGAGGATTAGGTCTGGCCTTATTGCGCTGTAGCTACACACCGCTAAATGGCTCCCATCTGTTCTCCCATTGAGAATGGCTAATACACGTTAGCTGTGCTCACATTGTGCACTGCCAGAATAACAGCAGTGGATAGATGAGCAGCACTGATAGCGCTAGCCACAACACCATTCTGTGCTAAAGGCTAATGTGCCTGGCTTATTCTATTAGATCGGGATAAGAAGCACTAATACGCACATACATGCACACACGCACACACACACACACACACGTGCAGACACACACCATAACAATATTTGATTGGAGATACAGAAGCAGTAGGCTCGTCACAGATCCAGCTCTAGGTTTACCTTGAAGTAATATACGTTAGAGCAAACGAAAAACTAGCGAGAGGTGGAAAGAACAGGAGTGAAGGAAAAGAGATGGAGAGATGGAAAGAGAGGGAGAAAGGGAGAAAGGGGGCAGTGTGGTCTGTTTCATTACGGTGAATCCTGACACTGCTGCATTCTCAGCACACATGGACTGGATTAGAGGCTATGTGGGCTGCTTCGGCACTGTATAGCTCAGCAATGCTCTTTTGCGTCCACACTCTCTCTCACACACACACACACACACACACACTCAAATGCACACACAAACAGAATAGCTAAACACACTAAAGCTTTGCACTGCAGAAACACAAACCATTTGCTATAGGACTCTTAATCCCAAAAGCAGCACTAGGGCAAAGTACACAAGTACTAAGACGTTGAGGTTAGAGACAGAGTCTTCTTGTGATGGTCCACCTGTGGATTACTGGGGGAAAAGAATGAGATGCACTGGAAACTATGAGTATACAATGCTGTCTGGTTTTCTCTCTCTCTCGTTCCTACACAAATACATAATCACTCTGCCTCTGTCCTTCTCTTTATCGCTCATGCACATTTACATGTCTCTATTTGTCTTACACACACATCTATTGGCTCCATGTACACCATCAGCCTCCCTGCACAGACCTCTTTCGGCAAGTCTTCGTTCAAAGGCATCCTGAGTCTATGGGGGGCTTCGATATAAAAAACCCAAAGCAGGAATTATCCTTTATGACTCTGCATTCTTCATTTTATGTTTTTTCAGCTCGCATCACTAAAAAAGGTTTCATGACCGCTCTGTGTTGTATTGTATTAATTACTCCACACACTGGTACCAACAGGGTGGGGTAGCGCGGTAAAACTATGACTGAAAAAATGGTGGGGAGAGAGAGACCCGTCCATCTCTGGTTTTTCTCATTATGTCGTTTTTATCACCTATAGGCCCTGGTATGCTCACTTTAGGCTGCTGGGTTTGTATTGGTCTAATACCACACAGTTACCTATAGCCACAGAGTGCACGCACAGCATGCGGCACAACCAGCATATGAGCACTTCATAGAAAGACAGCCATAAACCTCTGAATCAACTGAGGCTTTAGTTGACTGGAATTCATAAGCAACGGGAAAAGGAGCCGGTTTCTATTACACTCTCTTCTGTCAGACTTGGGTAATGCTGTGGTTATTGTGGTGCCATCGATGTTCCCGGCTAATGGTTACTCAAGCCCACTGAAGAAGCCTATTGTGTAGAGGATCGTTAAAATATCTGGAGCTGCTATACAGTACTATACCCTGGCAAAGAGTGCATTAACTCTAACATTTGTAGAAACATTGAACAATAGTTGTACAATATAAACTCACTGTGAACAAATGGATGCAGGGTTTCCATGAAGATGGTCATCATGCCCATATTCCCTCTTCATCGTCCTATGATAGAAACATGGAAAACATGCATCATCATCTTCATCATTATTAATCCATAAACCATAAGTACTTTATGTTCAAAGTCTCAAAAAATGGCATGTATGTGGCAGAAAATGGCTTCATTTTGGACCAACCAAGCCACAAACTCTGGCCCAGTGGTTATGTCTATACATGTAGACTCTATTCGACTAATTGTATGGTCCACCTAACCCCCTGGGAATTGTTATCAAAACACTCCTGTTCATGGTCCTCATCCAGAAAAGTGGTGTATGATATCATAAAATGCTTTCCTCAGTGTGATCGTTAGGAACCACATAACTAAACACAGAAGGGGTTTCCTTGGGGCTGAAACTGTGCAGACAAGAGCCCTGCTAACAGGAAGGCTAATTCACTCAGACACTAACATTACAATGGTTAGCATGAGCTGGCAGCTCAGTATAGCCAAGCTCTTGCCTGAATAATGCTTAACTAGGCTACGGCAAAGTTGAGTCTATGCTACACAAGAGCAAAACACAAGGGCCTTGGCTGCAGTCCACAGCGGCTTCGGATGGAATGAGTGGTTGTGACAAGCTCGGTAAACTCAGTAGGCGACACCTAAGCAGCTAAGCTATCGATGTAACGGCCTTTCAATGGAACATGCTAGATGCTAAATGCTAACATGCAGTTAATGGCTGTGACAGGCCCTGTAAACAGAGCCAAGCTTATAACCACTCATTCTGCCAGGTTAAACACACACACACACATACACACAAACAGGCCAAATACCATATGCTGCTTCTCATAAACATGATGCAGGCAGCATGTTACAGCTTTGAAAAAAAAGAGCAACAACCCAAAAGAAAAGGTTGTATAATTCTATCTCTGATAAACACTTGCTGTTTTTTATTTCCTTCCGAGGCTGCTGCCAAGTATCTGGCAGTTGTGCTAGCATGGCTAAATGAGAACATTGTGAACACAACATGCCCGTCAAACTGCACACACTCCATGCTGAGACACAGAGGGTGCATCTCAAGAGGCTAAATCCACTTCCTGTGCTTGTCTCCTCTGATTAGATTTCACCTGTCCTCAGAGAAAGTCCATCACAGATTAAGTAGAGGACAGGGAGTATAGTTAGATGATTGGGATGGACTCATTAGTTGTAGCAATGAGCGTTGAATGACATGTGGTTTGGAGTGTTTTTGTGTTCACTATTCAAGAGCATGCATTTGTGCTCATTATTCTTAATAGTGCCAGCTGGGTATTTGTGCACTGTCTACATGTCTGTGTTTGGGAAATTGCAACAAAAAAAATACAAAATGTAGCCTATGTGTGGTCACTGTTATGTTATTCAGGGAACTAGCTGGAATAACATTGTGGTCTGCAGGGTGAGTGTGCAGACCCTCATCATTATCATCATCATCATCATCATCATTATCATTATCATCATCAATCATCCTTCGAGTGGTGTTTCTGGACTAGGCAATGAACTGAACCACTGGCCACATTTGGACATTTGAATTTGGAAAGATGGTGGGAGAAAGGACTGAAGAAAACACTGAAAGAGACAAGTAGGCATGGACAGAAACAAATCAGAGTGTGAAGAAAATACTTAATAAATATTATATTAAATAAAAACTGCTTAAGAACATAAAGCAAATGTAAAAAAAATAGTTGCAAAAGCATAGTAAAAAAGTGGAGAAAGGAGGGAAGAAGAAATAATGAGAGCGATAAATGGCAGTGTTTGAGAAAAACACATTAGTGTTTAGTCACAGTAATTAGTCACATTTGTAAAAGGGAGATTAAAGGAGTCCTGTGTTTGTCTCTTTTGTGACATCTAGACTGTGTGACCTGACCTCTCCCAGCAGTGCACACACACACAAACACAAACTCACACACACACACTTCCCCATGAAGTCAAGGATCAGATATGAGGAAAAGCCATGAGGTTATTGGCTGACCTCTTGTCAAAAGGGTCTGATGTTTCTGAAGCGTATGTGTTTGGAGGGAGGGAGAGCGATAGAGAAACAACGTAGCTAAATAATAATCAGCTGTAGACTTTGGACAGAAGGTGATGATGACATCTTGATATATGTCTTTGATTTTGACATTTGGTTACTCTGCAATGTTTCAGCAGACTAGACTAAATATAGACTATTTTTTTACTCTGCAACTTATGCTTTATTTACTTCTATTGCTGTCCCCTTTTAAAAGACATTTGACATAAATTGTTCCCCCAAATTTTGCATACAAAGTATGAGCCATTACAGTTCCATTTTATATACATACAAAGTAAACTTGAATAGAAAGAATAATTCAGCCAATCGGTCCAGATTCATGAGCTGTTTTGTTACTCCCTGCATTCTTAACAAGATTTCCCAGCAACCCCAATAATACTTTCTTTTCTCTGCTTTTCAGTCCAACTTGAAAAGTTAACATATCACTTGCAGAGCGCTACTGTTTTATATGGAAAACACTATAAACACTGTTGTAGTAATATAGTGTCGGGTAGCCATATTGAAGGAAAGATATTTACAAGTGCAAAGTGAAGGATAGTAATGTGTGATACTAAAAAGTGACCCCCTGCAGCCAACTATATAATATGGAGCCTAACCTGGTTGAAAAGTATTCTGCAATACAATAGAACAAAGCAGGAACTTGGTAGCTTGATAATATAATTGTTGCAAGGCAAAACATAATATAACCTAATGACTACACCGCTAAAATTTTTAAGTGGTCCTTGTAGGATTAAAATGTGGTTTCAAGTGTTAAAATATGTTTAATGTCATTCACTTGCCCACTACTACTACCAAGCATATGCCACAAAATGCTTCAAAATTAGATTAATTCTGTAATTGAAAAGGATGAAATGTTCCCTCTGTACATATTGCCACGGTATGTGTGGGGTGATGCATGTATATGAGTGTGTGCTTTTAGACGTGTGTGTGTGTGGGGGGGGATCCGAGGGCATGTTTTACTCCAGTTTGGGCAGCAGTTTCAGAAACATTCATAAAGTCTAGAAATGTATAATAGTGCATATCAGATAGAACTGAAGTGGAAATCCCCAGGTATTCCTATTAAAAAACCAAACATCACATATATACAGTACACACACACACTTCATCTTCCTAGTTTGGAATCCCCCCAATGACAACATCTTGACAACAATAGAGCTGTGATGCGTTTGTATTGCATTCAAGTAACTGAAAGCTGTTATTAGCTAATGGAAAGACACTGAAATCATCTGTCTTTCTTTGAAGATTGCCTACCCTGTTCGTGATTTGATCTGGGTACATTGTATCAACAAAGACTCAGGTGTGCACCTCCATGTGCATCTAAACACACACACGTACAGGCATGCACACACGCCTCCAGTATGAACACTTGGATGCATGCACGCTCAAAGAAACACTCAAACAAGTTGTGCTGACGACAACAACAGTTCTTTTCAGCTTTCTTCAAACAGACACGCTAAGTTTGTCCTCAGGGTAGTCTGAATTTGATACTCAGACAGAGAAGGAGCTCATATAAGAGATGAAGGATGTATAAACTAATCTCGCACACAAATCCCATCGATCAAAAACTCTCATTTGGCAGTTTTTCCCTCCAGGCCTCTTATCTAAATGATATGAATAACTGACTTGGCAGGAAGTAATGGGGTTAAGAGAGAACAGACAGACGAGAAGAGAGAAGCGACATTTTATGCTGCAGACTCCGTGGTTGAGATGACAAATATGAAATTGCACTAACTTAAAAAAGCATGAAGATGAGAGTCCACACCTTGTCCACTTGTGTAAACAAGTTCAAACTGGTGTGTGTGGGTGTGTGTCTGTGTATGCGTCCACATTCATATTGACCTGGTCCAAAGGGGGTCGGTGGTTGGCATGGGGGGGCCCTCTTGGCAGGCTTCGGTGATGCATGTTTACTGGATGCATGTGGTGAGAATGGTGAGGATGATGTTGAGGGTGAATGTGCTCTTCCTCGTAGTTATCCGCTATCAGCTTCATTCTGCTCTGAGTCTGCCAAAAAAAGGAGATAAACAAGAAAATTTACAACGCAGAATTATAACACGCGTACACAAAGGCCTTATATTTATTTCTCCACCACTGCTTGTTTGTTCCTTAAAAATGTTCCCGGGGTCTGACGGATTCTTGGATGGGGTAAAATCATGTTGAAAGCCATCAAAGAGGATAAAAACAGTGCTGCTAACAACATTTGACAGGTCATAAATTGAGTGAGTCGGAGTGCCTGATGAAAGTATTGTAAGTCTGTCAAATGTCATCTGTTATTAGATTATCATTTAATTGGATTAGACGAATCTTAGTCAGAACAGTTAGTGAGTGTTTTATGGAGCCTTAGGCCACAGGCATTCTGGCCCGGGTGAAGCAACATCATTTTAGATGTCATTGATTAAAATGACTCTCAAATATGGATTTTTCTGCATGCCTGTAAATGGGTAAGCAATACTATGTGTCTTTTCTTTGTGTGTGCATCTGTGTCTATTTGTGGAAGAGGCTGTCATCTTTGGAGAGAGATAACAGCACGGGATGACTAACGTTAACAATCAGCTCAACTCTATTGAGGCCAACTGTCTGGAAGATAGACAGAGATCGAGTGGGTGAAGATGTATTGACAGGCTCAGCTTTATTCTGTTCACTGCAAAAACTTCCCTTGAGGTTGGAGATGACAGCAGAGCGGGAGGTGAGATTGTGTTTTTGGATGAAGATGATTCAAAGGAAAGACATGCAAACAGCTCTCATCCAAAATGTTGCAGTTAAATGGGAGACAGCCATGGAAAGAAGAGACAAGAGACAAGAAGCCTGAGTCAGCTGGGAAGGAAGGAGGGAGATGGTGTTACAGCAGTGAGGGGCCTGGAGACATCGCTGCTGAGATAAGGCCCTGAGGCCTAATGACTGAGGAAACGAGCCAGTCAGGATCACAGGAGAGGATGTGGCGAGTATTAAAGAGGTTAGCAATTAGCTTAAATTGGAGAAGAGCTGGTTAGATAAGGCGAGAACACCGATAACATGGTGAGAGGGAAAGAGAGAGACAGAGGTAAAGATGAAGAGGGAGGGATGAAGGAGGGCTCAGACAAGATAGACACCAGAACAGTGGTTAGATCAGTTAAAGGCTAGGTTGAGGTGTACGGCCGGCCCTCTGTCACCTCAGGTGTCGACACTAGCAGGTGTGACTGGGTGGAGCTGGCCTCAATGCAACAGTTACAGAGCAGACACCTGTCATTATGGTGAGGACAATTACTATCATATACCGTGCAGCTGATGTAACTACTGTACTGCAACACAGTAGACGCTGTAGGTGCTTCCATACAGACCTTTACCCAATGCTTACTGATGCTGTTTAACTCTGATAGAGAAATATTTTCAAAACGAATTAGTAGCTGAGGGTCAAAAAGGCTAATGTGTGTTTAGTCTTTGCAGCTAATCTAATAAGAACCATATTACTTGTTCCTGTTCCTCTAATTACAACCATATTTGGTAGGATGAGCTGCCAAATGTCCTGGAATGTGTTTGCATATATGTGTGAGTGTGTGAGTATGTGATTGTGTGTGTGTGTGTGTGTGTGTGTGTGTGTGTGAGTGTGTGTGTGTGTGTGTGTGTGTGTGCATGCTCGTGTGTTTGAGTGTGTGTGTGTGTGTGTAGGGATGTGCGTGTGTGTGTGTGTGTGTGTGTGTGTGTGTGTGTGTCTGTGTGTGTGCGTGTGTGTGTGCACGCTTGTGTGTTTGAGTGTGTGTGTGTGTGTAGGGGTGTGCATGTGTGTGTGTGTGTGCGCGCACGCTCGTGTGTTTGAGTGTGTGTGCACATGTAGTTAACATTTAATGACCTGAGACAAAAACACAATTGAATGATGTGATGAATTGCTTCTGGAAGAATCACACTGTGTGTGGTCAGGATAGCCCACATGTGGCCATCCAGTTTATTCAAACAGACACACACACACACACATACCTACACACCTACACACACACACACACACACACACGTCTCTCTCTCTCTCTCTCTTCTTACAAACATATTCCTGTATGCCTGTGCGAAGAAGGCGAGCGCATATAAAATGTCAGTGTGCTGGGATGTGTGTTTTAATTAGTGTTAATTAGGAGCTTTGCAGAGTAAACAGCTCAGTAATGGCCTCCAGGCCTGCTTGTAGATCAGGCAGCCTAGAATAGACACAGGTGCCACTGCTGGGAGAGGAGAGTTTTTCATTGACATCTCTAACTATAACAGATTTGGTCTGTACTATGTGTGTGCAGCGAGTGGTCTCTGCATGTTATCAAAGTGCAGCTGCTGGCGTAAACATGGCAGTGATGATCCCCCTGCTGTGCTCACAGCTGCATCCCAAACCTCAATGCAAGCCCTCTGTATATCACATGCCTGTCCTGATTAGAGCTGAGCTGTTTTAACACACATGGACACAGGGGGCTGACAAGAAAGGCCTTAAACACACAGTTGGGTAAAGGCTGCACAATTTTCACAACACTTATAAATACTCCTTTAATCAAATATCTGTGTATGTGTTTCTGTGCGTGTAACACAGAGACCAAGCAGCACTTGTAAAATACTCCTTTAATCAAGTATCTGTGTGTGTTTCTATGCGTGTAACACAGAGACCAAGCAGGCAGACGTCAGTCGCCTCTGAAAACACAAAATCTGAGCGAGAGGATGGGATGGATACTCTTGTGCAACCAATAAAGAGAGGCAGAGAGAGAGAGTGAGAGAGGAAAAAGAGTTACAGAAAAATGGAACACCTCTTAGGGTGGATGGATATTCCAAATCCATCTTTTCTCAGCTTCAAAGCACTAGTGGCGTTTTGCCATCCATCACTAGGATGGGACCAATCAAAGAATTCCCACATGGGTTCTGACTCTCTCCTCGTGAAGTCTAGACACTACACTCTTCAAGTGTGTGTGTGGCTTTTTCTTTATGTATGTGTGTACATACATTGGAAGATCTGTGTGTGTGTGTGTGTGTGTATGTGCTGAAGAAGGCCTATGCCTCAAAGGGAAGCAAACTGTCTGAGAAAGAAAAGTTTGTCTTAGACCGCAGGCTTTATGCACACAGACACACACAAACACACACACACACACACACACACACACACACACACACACACACACACAGATCTTCCAAAAGAGGGATGTGGGGAGGTCAGTCAGGGCACTGCTATCTGTAAATCTATCTGCTGTCTACATATCAGCTTTCTCTTATGAGACTCGGAGTCACATAATTCTTTGGCATTTCCTGATTAGTTTCCTTCCGCCATTGGCTGTTGTGGACCTAAGGAAGGCAAACTACCCTGATATGTGTGTCAATGGGTCAGAAGACAGAGAGCCCGTATGTGTCATGTTGAACAATATAACCTCCAGAGAGCTCATTCTGACTCCTTATAGGTATATACCTCCATAACATGAAATAGTTGACAAAGTCTCACACTTTCAGGGCCCCTGTGTTAGCTAGTTTATAGCACTGCCTGGTACACATTTGAACTTAGCAGTAGCATTACTAGAAGACTTTCTAAAAAAAATAAGGCCTGCATGTATGAGAAAGAGGACACAAATAAAGTGTATGGGCTGCTCACCCCTCTCTTTTCTCATCCCAACCTTTCTTTTTTTCCCCTCTCCTCTGCTCCATGCCCGTCGCTGCAATAAGAGCTCATCACATCATCAGGTGGACTTTAACTGCTTGTTACCCAAAGGGGAAAACATGACGCATCCAATGGCGATAAATAGATAATAAGCTTTCCTTGAAATTCCTCAAATGGAATTGCACCCCCTAGAAACTGTTTACGAGACACGAACAAACATATAAGTCCGCACTAAAAATGCACACCCAGCCACTGCATCTGTTGACTTTTAAGTGCACCATTTTTTCCCAGAAGCCCCTGTGACTCAGGAGACCGTACTCCCTGCTGTTGGCTCATTATTGTTAGCATTCACGTTAGCTCAGTCACTGATGTGGTCTGACCAGATCTTAATGACAGACATACCTTCATCTGCCTTAGGTTATATTGAGAGCGAGGACAATATGGGAAATAGGTGTATGTGCGTGAGGATGTGTGTGGGTGTGTATTCTGGGAATTATGCCTGTTTGACCAGATGATGTGAGACAGATCATTGTTAAGAAAAGGGTGTTTATGTGCCTGGATTTGGAATCACATCTTTTGCTTTACTGGCTTGGCTTATGATGACTGAACGCAGTAAATGTGGTTTGAGACTTAGGGGGGGGGGGGGGGGGGGGAGTCTACTCTGTTAACTACCACGGATTATTAACCTCTATCTGTTCCTAGTTTTAAAGTTCAAAAGTCTGCCCATGAGGCTGTTTTAGTGCAGGCAAAGTTTCATCGTCGGCAGCAGGTTTGAATTTGTAGTGCTGCTTTGATTCGCATGTCCTAAACGGTGACCGCAACGCCAGGCTCCATTTGTTTCATGTGCAGGCCAGTCAACCTCTTAGACCAAGAATGCTGCAACTTTAATTCATCCTTTATATGCACATATAAATAGCTTGGTGGTCACGTGTGGTGGATGTACCTGCTGTTTGAGCTGGTGCATGAGTTTGTCTTTCTCTCTCTTCAGGGCCATCACTTCTTCCTGGGATTTTTTCCTTGTGGAGGAGGATAACTCCAGCAGGGCGATGTTAGCATCCTTCTCACTGATGGCTGCCAGCAAAGCCTGCTGCCTGAGGGGGTGAGAGTGGCAAATGTGGAAAGAAGCAACAGGAAAGAAGGAACGTTATTGTGAATGGACAAATATGAAATTAAAAGATATTAATTAATTAAAAGAAATTTGAACGTAAAAATATGTTCTGTTGTTAGAAAATAGACAGGGAGACAGCACAGAGACACAGATACACAGCATATGCAGCTGTGGGTCCTTGGACGTATTACAGATGTCAGAGCAAACTCACTCATTCCAGAGCTCCTTAAACTCCGACAGAGATTCCACAGAATAAAAGCAGACATCTTTGAAGTGGTCTGCTAAGTGCTGTATTAGTGGTACCTCAGTGTGACTCATGGACATGTAAAAGTGTAATGGAGTCTAATAGAGTAGGCTAAGGGGCATATGACATCTTTCCCCCGTCACTGCTGGTTACAACACTGTGTGTGTGTGTGTGTGTGTGTGTGTGTGTGTGTGTGTGTGTGTGTGTGTGTGTGTGTGTGTGTGTGTGTGTGTGTGTGTACAGACGGGGGTGGCAACAAACGACTGTGCACAGGTGCAGGGAAAATATACCACCGAGCTTCATCATACTCACTCCCACACACACACACACACAAACACACGTACAAATGTAAACCCACAGGACTCAAGAGAATTCCTTGCGTGACCCATCCAGAGAAGTCTGAGTCTTTGGAGCTGTTAGGTGATGACTATTGTCGTCATCAAGCAGGATGTTGTAAATCCACATGCACGTTCCACTTTTGTAAAAACACACACAACCACAAACATATTATCAAAGATAGCCAGATATAACCCCCTCCTGTATTATGGCCATTGACCCAAGGAATTCTGTAAAAATATGATTTTAAAAAACAAAAAGAGAACACATATTTATGTTTACAGTAGACTGTAAGTCAATGAATGTATGGTTCATCATCTCTACATTCAGCCTTTGTTCACATATCAATTGCAGATGTCTCAAACTGACAATCTAGTGTGTAGACACTGAAGATATTTCAAGTTGGATCAACATAAAGTGTCCGAACGTCAGACTGCTAAATTACATTTGAAATTAGGAGCATGGTAAACCAGCATGGTACAGTATAATGTTTGGGTTTGTGTGAGGTGATGGGTAGAGGAAGAGGAGGAGGTATGGATTCAAAATACACTTAACTCAAAATTGACCTGCATTTGGAGTGTTTTTATTCCATGATTTAAGTCCCTGCAGAAATAACTCAATTGCGAAAATAAACATGCTGTACTCAGAATGAAGTCCTGCTGGCCTGGGACTCCACATTTGGTGTTTTTAGTACAATTATCTACACGGCGCATCTGGATTCTCCAATTCAAGACCATTAATAGGCCTTTGTGTGTTTTTGTGTGTGCTCAAGTGTGTGTTTGCATGTTGTGCATGGATTTGCGAGTGCATGCATGTGGGTTCTGACATGCATCGGAGTAACTAATCACACCATTAATCACAGAGCGGGACCAACATGACACTTTTCGTCTCCCCACACCTCTACTGTTATTCCTTTTAATGCTTACTGTAATGGGAACACACACACACACACACACACACACACACACACACACACGACTTGTACCAGAGCATGTGCTTTAGACTGCAGGTATATTCTGCCTGACTTGTCCATTGACAATGTAAAAAGGAATTACAGTAAAAAAATATCCCATCAAGAAATTCAGAAATCAAACAAAAACACAATTGTATTTTAAATCTCTCCACACCCAGTTTTATATCCATGGCTTAACAAACCCACATTTTAGAGTATGGCACAGTGGAAATTGTAGTTCCCTTCCTGTATTTTGTCTGTTTCAAAAGAGTGAAGAGGTGATGCACAGAGTCATATATGGGCAAGGAATGCAGCACATTGTGTCGCTGCTCATAAACAATGTGTCAGATTAACAGCCCTACTCGCAGGATTGTCATCTTTACAGCACACTGCCAGACAGGGGAACTCCAACATCAGGCCACATCCTATTAGTCTTATAGTCAAACCTTTCCTCTTTTAGCATTGACTGCATACAATGGCAATGAGGTCAGGCAGACATGTTAGTGGCATTGCAGCAATTGCAGATCTCGACAAGGAAGCTACCCCCAAAAACATGAAGTTGTCTTTTTATGACCAGAATGTGTGCTGCTGTCTGTAAATACATGGCTGTCACATCCATCACACCTGCACTCCCTAGCACAGGTACAGACTTTCAAGCTGACTTTCAAGTCCGACTAAATTAAACCTCCGAACCAAAGTGGCTGCCAAGCTTCAGTGCGAGCTAAATAACTTCCAGGCTCTAAATTAACATGGCAGATTACAGAGCTGTCTCTCTGTGGGTGCTCTCTGAGTTGTACTTCAGGTGATGTCTTCCTAAAACAATTTAAGAAAAGGGGGCCATTATTATGATTAGTCAGCCTGTAAAATGTGTGTCCCACATCCTCAATCAGTGATTGTGTGTGCCTGGTTGTGTCTCCTGATTAGTATTACTTACAGTCTTTGAACCTGAATTACAGTGGAGTATTTAATCATATCGAATTTGAGTGGGCATTTGGCCAAAGTTGTTTTTTACACACTTCTAGCGAACAGGATTCATCTATCAGACACGCACACCCACACACGCACGGGACCTTTTATTTCTTTTCCGTTTGAAAGGGGCAGCAATTAAATGTGTTTTTATTAAAAATGTGTGATTAGTTTTCCTAAAAGTCAGACACCATGCTCTGAAAAGTCATGAGGCACACCAATAAAAAGACAAATTAATCTTGCTGCTGGATATCATGTTAAAAATATTGTGTATTTTTTTTTAATGAAATACCAGTATTTTATACATTATATATATTCCTCATATAACATTCCTTATATATACTTTTAGTAGTATAGATTGTGATAGGCTGTGAAAAAGCATAGGCGGGACTGAAATGAAACTCTCAGCTCAACTACAACATGTGATTCCAATTGAACCTTCATGGTCCCTAGGATATATTGAGACATTTGGATCTACAGAGGTGGGAGATGGATGGCTAAAGTACATGACCATGCGATGAGAGGTGAGAGGAAAGGAGGGAGGGAGGGAGGGGAGGGGGGCTCTGCAGAGACGATACGGAAAGATAAGCTGGAATGCAAAGAGTGGAATACGAGAAGGGGAAGGAGATGTGAGGCGGGAGAAGATAATTAGGGACAAAAGAATGAAACATGAGGAGAGAAGACTTTGATGAACACATCTTTGGGGTGGGGCTGCTGTCGAAGGGCTGTGATGTCACGGGGCAGATGGGACATTGGCAGGCCAGACAGATCTCTGGGTGACGAGGGGTTAAGATGGGGTCAAGAGTGAGAGCGTAAACACAAATGCATACATTTGCAAAAAAACAAATTCAAAGATGTTATGGGAGGCATTCTGTAGCTGGGAAGTAGGAGAGAAAGCACGGCAAGAACCAAGGGTTCAAGAAAATAAATGAAAAAAAGAGATGAAGGCAGTAGAAGAGAGGAAAGTACGTGCTTGACAAGAGTGACTGCCACCTGTGCTGCATGAGACAGAAAAGAGGGAAGAAAAGGAAAGGAGGAAGGGAAGAAAAGAGCAACGATAAAGATTTAAGAGTCCCAGCCTACCCTAAATCAGCGCAGAGCACTCCATGTTGTTATTCCTAGGCGTCACGGTTGAGGGATATGTGTTTATAATTTGTGTTATGACTTACTTGAAATTATGAGGGTAGAGAGTCAGTGGGACAGAAACAGATGCGTCCGTGTGATGCCCGAGGGAACCATCAATACTGTCTGCCCCTAAGCACAGTACATATGTGTGCGTGCATTTGCCTGTCTGTACACATTTGTGCTTTCATGTCCTCATGTGCATGTGTAATGTATTTTGTTAGTAAGAACATGGGGAGCCCACTAATATCTGTTCCCAGACCATCCATTATAAGGTATTCTAGTTTGTGATCATGCCCTTAAAACACTTAACTGTCCGGCTCTGCAGAAACATTCCATGTGCATTTTATGGCCGTTGCTTGATTGTGAGTGTGAAGATGCGGCACTAGGCCGAGGGCCCCTGGCTAAGCAATACTCAAGGCCTGTGGTGAGAGCAAGCAGAGGACATGAGAATGGGGCATGGTTGAGTGACACTATTATTTATGGGCTTGGAACATTGTGTTATTTACAACTGAGGAGCTACGGAAAATGTCCATTTACAACAAAAATGCACTCTGACTTCATTTGGAAAACTTAATGCAAAGCCGATTCAGATGGTAAATCTGTACTCTAAATTTGAGTAAAAAAATAAGTTTTATTAGGTAAAGCCATGTTTTGGCTACCTTTGGCAGGATTAGCTTCATACTAACCTGTAGCCGCTAACCTGAAGCTATACCAGATGCACTTATTACCCACTTCCTTCCGAATGCTTGCAGAGATGAAAGGCTTTTTTAAAATCTTAATTGATAAGATTGGATTTATCCAAACCCACTGCAAATAAATCTTGCATGCCTGTCTTGTTAGAAAATGCAATATTCCTCCTGAGCAGCTATATTACACATTACAAGATAATCGTGAGCTTCAAGCAAGAATGCTAAACTACATGCAAACCTTGAGCTGTACTTCCCAAGACAAATCCATGACAGCAGATGGTTCTCCCAGAACTGGGCCAGGTTGTGTGTGTTTTCACTTCACTAATAAAATATACAACCCACTTACTCTGCTCAACCCCACTCCCACACTAGTGCTCTGACTGGTGGAAGTAGGGGGGGCTTCGGGTGGTCTAATTGAAAGAGTATGCATCAGTTTTACAGCAACAAGAGGGAAAATACGAGGGGACAAAAATCAACAAATCTGCCAAAACTAGCCAAATGTTTAGAGTGGGAGCAGGGACGAGGAGAGATGGCTGACTGCTCCCAGAGATGAGCAGGACCAGACGGCCACCGCTGCATTCCAGCCAGAGAGAAGGGAGACAGATAGAGAGACCCAGACAGAGAGAAACAGAGAGAGAAACCAGGTGGCTGTGTGTGTGTGTGTGTGTGTGTGTGTGTGTGTGTGTGTGTGTGTGAGTGTATGCGTGGGTGTGTGGATGTGTGTGTGTGCGTGTGCGTGTGTGTGTGTGTTTGTGTGTGTGTGTGTGTGTGTGTGTGTGTGTGCGTGTGTGTGTGCGTGTGAGTGAGCGTGCATACGTGTGTGTGTGTGTGTGTGTGTCTATAAATGCAGAAAAATAAGATGAAAAGAGCATTCTATATGTTCTCTCAAAACGAAGATCTTGACAAGGCAAAAAAAAAAAGAAAAGAAAAGAAACATGGATGTTATATTTATTGTATGTTTTTACCTTCTTTTCAAGACTGAGATGAGAAGATCGATATCAATCTCATAGTTGAAGATATTCCTTAAAATTATGAACTATTCCTTTAATAAACACAACGACTGAAGGCCTAAAGTGTCCTCTCTCACTTCCAGCTTCATTGCATCACCCTCTGAGGATCAGCTAGGGGTCGGGTGGATTCCTGTTGTTGTAAAAACAGGATAGATAAATAAACAGGCCTAGTGGGATGTCAGCGATGATTATAATGTCACGACAGCTCTTTCCCATTTGGACAAACTTGGGTGTCTGCATCTGTGCCCGTGTTTGCTTGAGTGCGTGTGTGGGAGTACTTTCTAGTGTGCAACTTTGGTCTTGAACATCAATGCGAGAAAAACACAATAAACATTAGATTAGTCGAACCCTCTGCCGATTTCCAGAGCTGTCTGGCACAAGGCCCACCTACCTAACTTCAAACAATAAAGTGAGCACTGACCCTAAACCTCAAGGGATATTACTAATACGGAGAGCACGGCTCAAAGTTAAAGTTTGTTCTCTGTCTTTATCGCCTCTCAGGTGACTGACAGTGTCTCCCCAAGGCACAAGAAACGAGACGGGGAGCTGTACTGTACCACACACGTGTAGGGCTCCCCTGCCTCGCAGGCAGACACACACACACATACACAGCAGCTGGGTTGTTTAAAGCTCCCTGTCATCTGAGAGAGGTAAGGGTCACAGAATAAGTAACACTGCTGCAGTCACACTACTGTAAGAACACACACACACACACACACACACAGGAGAGAGCAGAAGAAACATGCACAAATATGCAGCAATTAACAAAGAGCACCAAGGCCTCAGTATAAACACTGATGAGTTATTTACTATTAATTAATAATTTAGTCTAAAATACTTTTCTAAATACCCTACAATTATTTCCTAGAATCCAATAGAACACATTTATATTCCTTTGTCTGTTTTCATCAATTTAAACAAAGAAAAACAGAAACTCGCATCTAAAATGTGTTGCAGAATTAGTATTGATACGTTTGACTGATTATTTAATTAATCATTTATTACCTCAATACACTTTTGAGGGTATGCATCACTTTCTCACTTTGGTTGCCTCTCTATGTGAAATGAAACAATGAAAAAAAAGTAAGCTTTATTTGCAAAGCGCCACTGCATAACATCATTATTCTTTCCCCTCTTTTTCTGCACGAGGGAGAGGAGCCACAGTAAAGCCTGCACTGTAAACTGTCAGTATTGTAAACTGAAAATACCAGGAGGACACTTTCTGTGCTGCGTCCTTTGAAATAGAGGTCCTCTGTATAGTCTTGTGTGTTCCACCGTGTTAAAATAACTCTCTGTCAAACACAGCTCATCAGAGGCTCTTGGACAGGAAGGCTACCACAATGTGTCTCTCCTCCCTTTCTTTGCTAATCAAAGAGAGGAGCCTCTCATCGGATGAGAGAATGGCATCACCTCCACTCTGGACTTGAACCTCTCTTTCTATCATTCAATTTCTCTATACCTCTATCATTCTCTATTTGGCTTTGCCCTATACTCACTCCGGAGTGGGGCTAAATATTAAGTTCAAGGAGGTTATGCAAACACGTTGAAACAGCCATCCTTGGCCTAAGTATTACCCTGAACCCTTCAATTACCCGCCTTGCTTTCCTCTCTCCCCATTCCTCCTGCCTTTCCTGTCCTCTGTACGGGTTCTCTCACTACGGTCAACTGCAGCCTGGAAACACAGCGCACACTCATGACGTGGGGCCAAAGAGCCTTAAAATATCAGGGGCAGAGAGTACATCACAGTGGCGCAGTATTGCACATGCGGACACACACAAAAGTGCACCCAAAATACACAAGTGCACAGAAACCGATGAAAGACGGGTCCAGAAAACTGTGGGAGCAAGTACCCCTGGTGTATTTTCTCTGTGCTCCAAATGTAGGGCCTGGCGGTGGACCACAGCTGAACCACAGCCGACATGCGGTGGAATGGGAGGCCACCACACTCACTTCCCTTAAAGGAGCCATGGAGACACACACGTACACACACACACATACACACACACACACACACACACACACATAGTCGATCATAGAATAACACACACACACAAACACATACATGGTCGATCACAAAATAATGCACACACACACACACACACGTATATATGTACACACATGTTCAGCAATTTCCTGGACAGCACTGTCATGACGATGGGAGTCCATGTTTAAAAAGTGGTTTGAGGTGAAGGGACAGATCTGTATGGGCTGTTTCCCACAATGCTTTGCCAGACAATTACACAACCCAATTAATGTGGTTACTATAGCACAACTAGGACTTAACTCTGTGCAAGCCGAGTGTATGTGTAATGGCGCGCGGGAGAGAGAAGATGTGTGTACGCCCCTTTGGCCTGTATTACTCTTAAAATTATAGCTTTCCTTGGAACTTGGACCAGTTGATTTCCTGTCAGTGTGTAAAGGACACACAAGGTCATACTAACATTCACCCCACACTCCATCAGCCAATCCCAGTTATTTCCAATCACAGATACATGAGCTCAAGTATTTTTAAAACTGCATACCCGGAGAACTACAATACCCACAATGTCTTGTGTGTGTTCCCAGTTCTCAGCAGAAAGCTCCATCAATTTCACGGAATGAACCGTAACCAAATGTTGGGAGAGTATATAGTATATAGTATATAGAGAGTATATAGTGGTCAAATGTTTTTTTCTTCAAAGTTACTGCAACATACAGTATATCCCAAAACAATGTGCACATATATATATATATATATATATATATATATATATATATATATATGAATAAAATATTATGTCATGCTTTGTAATCCGGCCGTTTACAGACTAGATGTGCACAGTGGTGGAAGTATGAGTGGCTGCTGTCTATATATGGTACCAGTTTGTAATGAAAATAACTTGGAAACCCAAACAAATTTTGATCAGATGCACCTGTGTGAAATGTATAAAAAAGTACAAAGATAATATGATACTACAATGTAAAAATACGTTACAAGTAATAAGATAACAAGATAATTCATCATTCTATTTATTATTTGTATGTGATTATTTTTAGAGACGAATTACTGTGTAGCCAGACCATTCAATGTTGCACAGTAGCTGGTTGACTATAGCTGTCAAATAAATGTAGCGGAATCAAAAAGTTCAGTATTTTCAATTGAAATGTGGAGTCAAATAATTAAAATAACTAAATATGCACGAGTATCCTCAAGTGCAGTGCTTGATTAAATGTACCAGCTTGATTAAATGTACCAGCTTGATTAAATGTACCAACTGCATGTGCAAGACTGCATGTCCTTACATTACCCACATAGATTGAGCACACACACACACACATCTGCTAATAATTAGCAATCCTCTGATTCAAACCTTGGTTAATTTGGTTTTCTTTTAATGAAGAATGGTAAAATGTAAGTAAAACTAAAAAGGCTCAAACTGCTATGTTGAAGCAGGAAACACATGCTTTCTTTACAGTCTGCTACGCAAACACACTCTGACCACATACTAATTTATACAGACTTCATTAGCCCAGCTTTAAAGTGTGTAAGGGGAAAAATATATTCAAAGCAAGAAATTATGCAAGAGGGACAGAGACGCAGACATAGAGAGACAGACAGAAAGTGTATCTCTGTCTCACACACACGTACACACACAGTGGTCTATGTAGGGTGCTGATTAGAGAAGCTGTTGCCAGGTCCGGACAGGTCTGCTGTATATTTAGACAGATCAGTGAGGATCACAGGATCAAAGAGTAACATGATTACTACCTGGCCTTCCGATAAAAAACCCACACTATTTAATACACACATTTGGAAGCACACACACACACACCTGAGCACGTTCACATATACACAAACAGACACAGGGAGTTGTACCGGCACACAGTACACACAAAGATAGACACAAGAACGCACACACACACACACACACAACTCTATAATCTGGGTAATTTGTATGTTGAAGCTAGTGTAGACAGATCACGCCTCTGGTGCATTGAGCCGGTTGCGTCATTGCATTAGCTTGTTCGTCATTCGGTGTGAATTCCCAATAGAGACATACCCGTACTTGTAAAGTATAGTGGTTGTTAATATCTTTCGTGTGAAGAAGACACATTGAAATAACCTGCGCTCTTGTCATTATGGCACTTCTTGTTCGTGGAATATTTGAAAGCGTGTGCGTTTATGCATTTTACGAGGGTATGAAAATTGAAGCTGCAAGCGCGAACACGTGGACTAGTGCACGAGCATGCAAGCATGAAACAGCAAAAGTGTGTGCCTTGTAATCATTGCAGCAAAAGGTACACTAGCTCCTATATCTTTCAACTGATTGCTTCAGGTTGTCCTACTACAGTTCAGTTTTATTTTGCCTTTATTATGTTTTGTCTGCATATTCTCACAAACACAGAGCCACAGAAACATTCACTCATAAACACAGACTGTACTGCACTGTGATAAGAGCTCAGCTGGCCTTGCCACACACCTGTGCATGGATTCCAGCATGCATCTATTTTTTAATAAAGAGACCAGTGGTAGTGTGCAGTCAGATGCTGCTGACAGACCCACTGATACCCAGATAGATAACACACACAAACACAACCGAGCCAGCTCCCTTGGTAGATTACATCACATTTTAACAATGGCGTACACTCAGTCCTTTTCCTTGCCATGGTTTCATACAGATGTGTGTGTGGCAACGAGTTGTTCATCTGTATTTATTTTTTTCAGATTCTGTCTGTGGTCATTTGAATATGATGCTCAGAGCTTTTAGTAGGAACTTGAGTTTGTTATAATGTACAATGTAGTTAAAATACATAAGGATCCTTCAGAGCGTTACATACATGTGTTTGTGTTTATACGCAGGAGAGGGTCATGGATTGATGCATCTGCCTCTATGTGTGTGAGTGTTCTGTGTGTGCATGCTGTGACCAGGCAGTAAAGAGTATTACGATGGTGCTGTTCTGTGTAAAGACACAGATGTGCGCCACTGACCTCTGAGAACTGCGGGTAAGACTAAGTGAGTCAGAAATGCACA
Source organism: Cyclopterus lumpus (assembly GCF_009769545.1). NCBI lineage: Eukaryota > Metazoa > Chordata > Actinopteri > Perciformes > Cyclopteridae > Cyclopterus > Cyclopterus lumpus. The sequence goes on from NC_046972.1 coordinate 14,734,008, forward strand.
CGTATACAAAAGTATAGATTTAAAATACATTTGATCCTGATGATCATATTGATCTACAAATTTCATTTGTTTAATGGAAAATCTGAAATAATTTAAGAACTGATATAAGAACTGTTTGTGACAATAACATTAAGACAGCAGGAGTGTAGAAGATGTCTCTATTGCCCAGATTAATATACATTTTAGGCATTGCGAGAAATGGGCCGCTGTTCACCAGTACTGAATAATGGCACATGAGAACCCATACTTTTCATTGTGCACTGCCACCTCCTGGAGAGTCTCGGTGCGCACTAAGACTGCAACCGGCGGCTCTACAGAGTGAAGTCAATGCGGAAGTGTCTTAACACTTGCATTCTCTCTACTGGCCAGCAGAGGGTGACTCTTCTGGTTGCAAAAATAAGTCTGATTGTATGAAAGTCTATGAGAAAATTACGCTACTTCTCATTTGATTTATTACCTCAGTAAACATTGTAAAGATGAGATCATGGTCTCAGTCGCTAGTTTTAAGTCTTCTTGAATAAAGGATGAAGTTCATTTAATAAATGAAGATCCCATTTAGAGTAAAATAGACCATAAAGCGTAGTATGCTTTAAAGTGGGCTACCTTGTGATTGACAGATCACAGTCACTACCACTACCAGAGCTCTATACAGCATCTCTATTTCACTCTTCCAAAGTCCAAATATGGTCACTTCCTTTCAAAGGTTACAAAAAGCATAGACAGCGGCAATTTAAATGCCGAACTTGAGTCTTCAAAACGTCAGTCCACATACAATGGGTGACGTCATGATGACTACGTCTACTACTTTATAACTGTGACTCCATGCAAACACATAGCTAGCTTAATGCTGAGAAAACCACAGTGAAAATGCCTTTGCTATTCCTTCTCATTATCCAATTTAATCTGTAATGCAACTGCTGGATTAGGGTACTCGCACCTTTTTGGTCAAAATTAGGCTCTGATGTGAAACCAAGAAAAGGTTTTCCAGATTTGGTTTAACAAAAGTACTTTTTATTCTTTACTATAACCTTTTGTCTTCTATTATTTTCTCTACTACCAATAATCTGAGCAGACAAACACTATGATGCCATTTTGCAGGTGACAATGACTTCAGGTGGGGATTTTGCCTGAAAACAACAAGTTCAAGTGCTAGGTGATTCTCAATGTGCCTTCAACTTGAATTGACTGATATACATATTAGCAGTGGCGGTTATTAGATTAGAACTATAACTATATATATATATATATATATATATATATATATATATATATATATGTATATATATGTGATTTATATTATACAATATTTATATGTTATTATAATATATTTATGATATGTATATTTACATTAGATGGTATTTCTATATCATATTATACTGAATATTATTATTATTAATATACTGAATTGTATGAATAAGATGTCCTTGTTATGTCCGTGTTGGAATAAATGTTAAATATTTAACTGCAAAGTAGAAATGTGTGTTTGATATTTGTTTTGCATTGAATCATACTGGGTTGTTTGCTGGAATTGATTGGATGGCCCAACTAAATGAAAATTCCACCAGCCGCCACTGCATATTAGACTAAAGAATAAAAATGACAACATTGACTTTCATATATAATGTCTTCATATTCTCTCTGGGATCGGAGAGCGAGGGTAATGCTAGATCTGATTAGACTATATGACTCAATCATGGACCTTCCCTGGCCCCTGCTGTGACGACAAGCATTTGTAGATTTGTAAAGGTCTAAATAGTGTGAACATGCTCCGTTTCAGAGTTGTTATGTTTCCCACAACTTTTACAGCAAAGAGAGAGCGAGTACAGGTGTGTTTTTGTGTGCTTCCTGGACTTAGAAGAAACATTCTGAGATAATACAGGAAGACAGAATTTCAGAGAAAGTGGCACACAGTCATGTGGGGGAGTCAAAAGAAAAGGTCTGCACCACTTACAACTCAAAAAAACTGGGCTTATTTTACAGCCACACTATGATGACAGGGTGTGCATTAACAATCAGCTCATATTTTGTGCAGAGGATGGGCAGGAGACCACCTCAGAGCTAGAGGATCAAAAATAGACTATTCTGGGAAGGGGTACAGACACACATAGAGACATTTCAACACAAAAATCACAGAACATAAACTTTGAAACGAGGTGAAGAGCATGAGAGGAACACAAGTTCGCCAGCAAGAAAGCAATGTTTGTTGCTCTTTTATCTGCAGTCATGCAGCCAGACTACCAGGAATCTGCTTAGAAGTTTGGGGAAACACTGGCACGAAACACACGGTGACTGACATGTCGAGATGTCTGCAGTGTGGTGTGCGTGCAGATACATGTGGGCTTGTGCCTCTGTGTATGTGCACAAATACATTTAGTGTTGATGCAGCATTTGTACTGTTTTTGCACATGTCTACTGTATGTGCATGCACAGACGTGTGTATGTATGTATATCATGCACTGACCTCCAAAGTGACATGTCAGGACACTCTGAGTCTGACAAACAAACCATGCCAGGAGAAGGATCTAAACATTGTGCTGCAATTGTTTTATTACTTGGTGTTTGCCTTAGGTGTCGTGTTACTGAAGTCTTCAACACCATAAAAGCCTTCTCTATGGTTCAGCACTGTGTTTGTGTGTTTGCTCTGGCAAAGGCTCCCCTATGACTGGTTATATTGGACATGCTCAAACAAAGCCAAACACACAACAGGAGCCGCAAGCAATTACGGCCTGCCATAGTGCATAACTCCACTCTGAACAAGCTGTGATTCCCCCTCGCCATTGTCTCTTTCTCCGCTACCACACATTTCAAGGCTTGTGCTTCCATGAGTCTCCATTCACAACACACACACTTTTGCATATCGGTGTCAGCATCATTTTGCATGCTCCCTTTGCACTCGCATCCTGTGCGGCATCAGCAGCAAGAACACCGTTTGTGTATATGTCATCTTCAGGACGAAATGTTAACCTCAGTGGGCAGAACATCGCTGACTGGCACGGGAATGCCTGTAATGCTAGCAGGCAGCCTAATCCACTGGATTAATACATATTACGATGGTTTAGCAGAGAGCCGGGTGGGCGCTGTATCTCCATTTCATTCTGTCATTGGGAAACATTTGTCACCATCCACATCATCACAATGCACCTACTTTCTCTTTATGCTATTATTTGATGCTGTTTCAAACGTGCCATTTATATGTTTCTCATCTTTGTTTTTGACTCACTTCTGCACAGTAGATGATTAAGACATCCGAGCAAGGCCCGTCACAGTGAGTGATGGACATCCAGTTTGAATCAGATCCTCTGGAGCGTGAGTAGAGGGTGATATCTCACTGCATGTGGCTTGGAAAGCACACACAGTGAAGATCTGTTTTAAATCAGTGTAAGAAAAACTGGTAAACTCAATCTGGATCAAGCTCTCTCTCCCTCTGCCCCCCCAAAACCCCTTTCCTCCTCTCTCTTTGTCTTCCTGTCTCTCTCTTGCTGTATTTCGGTGTCTCTTTGGCCTTTTGTCACTAAACACCTCATAAGAGAGACGTCTCTTTTTGCAAAACGTGATGGAGGACACGATGGAGTTGAATAGGTTGTGTTTGCTGGAGGAATGTAACAGTTGTGTACTAATAAAGCTAATGATTGCAATTCAGCCAGCGAACTAATTCCTGAATTCCTGTTTCTTCATGTCACTAAGTTACCAGGCCATTATTCCAGTCCTGCCCATGTGCGACTTTTTGAAAACCAGAGCATTACATAAAGCTCAAGACTCGATTGGAATGAATAAAATGCAGAAGGTTTTCATAGTATAATGATAAAGCCAGAACTATATACTTACGATATGAGTGTGTATGAGTGCATGTCTGTGTCTGGACTCTGTATACTGTATTCTAATTCCACGAAATTAAGTAACTGAAAGAGTTGCATTGTACTAATTTGATATTTGTGTGTATATATATATATATTGTATTGTACTGTTCATAGTCCATATACTTGTTGCCTCCCTAGACCATACACACCATACTACCTCAAACACTGCAATGTTTATATGTGCAAACATAGGTACGTGCAATGGGCACACACTTATGTTGCACACCAACTTGTGAGTATGACAGGGGACTACATACCTTAGTATGTTTGTCCTGTGTGTGTGTAAACCTTTTGTAGTGGCTAGCTTGGCTCTCCTGTTACACATACACATGTTCTTTATGGGCTAGCTAATGGAGTTGGGCTCTTCCTGCCTCTGTGATGTGGTTTACTGTTGTTTGATGTGCCCAGGAATCTTGCATAGGAGAGCACCTCAAGCCGATCTTATCACATAAAAGCCCCTGCAATGGAAGAAGACACTCAGCTCTCTTTTTTAACTTAATAGAGATCTGTGTCCCTGTGAGGCTGTGTTTGCGTGAATGTGTGTGAGTGTGTGAGCCGGTGTGCACCATTTCTCTAATTCAATCGAGTGTGTAACCCAAGGCCAAACACATACATTTGATTTCAGTAAATGCTGAACCCAGAGACCTATGGCATAAGTGGACCAGAGACATGTCAGATATGCCAGTGCATGTTATTTTGATTGATTGAGTGTGTGTGTGTGTGTGTGTGTATGTGTGTGTGTGTGTGTGTGTGTGTGTGTGTGTGTGTGTGTGTGTGTGTGCGTGCGTGTGCGTGTGTGTGCATGTGTGCGAAAAGGTAGCAAGTGGTTTTTTTAATATCTTAACCAAAAGAGATTTAGGACATGTATTCTCGATGGATATTAGAAAAAACAGCTACCACTGAAAGAGTATGCTCTACTGATTCCTGGATTGTGTGTATGACGTCTGTGCATTCCAGACTTTGAGAAAAAGTGTAGTTTCTGTTGCAGAATGCTTCAATGGCTGCTACAGGTTAAGTGTAAACACAGAAGGAAATGAAAGGAAACACACCACCACATGCTTTGTAACAGTAATGTCAACCTCAGCATCTTTCCAAATGCCTCACACTTCATAATAACGGAAATGTATAAATTTTTTTGGGGGGGTTTTGGTTACAGTAATGTCAGTGAAGACTTGTTCAGGCTTTGAATATTGTATGCTGATATGGCACAGCGTATTCCTCAGTCCTCTGATCTTGATTTAGATTACACCAGACATACCTCATATTAAAAGATTTGTGAATAGCCACATTCTCAATCACGCATACACACACTGTCCATATTCTGTGTTTCATCTGCGGCCTGAAAGTCGTGCCATTGTCTTTGCTCACACTCCCTCTAGACATTTGTCTCTGCAGGATTCCTGTGTTGTTTGTTTCGTGGTGACCAGTCCTGTCTGCATGGCCACATGAAGGCCCTTTGTGTCTTATTGATGCTAGCTTCAAAGATGAAGGACTACATGGATGAAACGGCGGTTGCCATCTTGAATAGATGTGACGCTTTCTCCAAAGTTGTTTTTTCTTTGCTTTTTGTTGGACATCAACTCTGATATCGTAAAAATGAGACAAAAGTTTTATTGCAGAGTTGTGAAACGGTAATGGTTGCGAATGGTAATTTCTCTCCACAAACAAATTTGTATGAGATTTGAAATCCTAGCGGTGGGCTTAAAATGACCCCTATACTTTCTCTTCTGATTTTATTTGTATTTCTTCTTTTTCTCTTTCAACCCTTCTCCTTTCATTTCCTCTACTTCCCTTCTCTTCTCATTTATTCTTCTTTCCTCTCCTTTCCAGGCCTAAACTCTGGATACCCACCGGCCCCCGAGAGAACAGTCATGTTTCCATTATGTCTCCATTTAGCGGAGACCAAATGAACAAGAGCAGGGCCAAGACAAGAGCAGGAAAAATCATCACATAGCCACTGGCACAATCTGCTTATCTTTCACTGCTAATAGCTCACATCATTGCTTATATGCGTGTGCACACGCACACACAATCACACACACACACAAATTCATGTATGCACATGTTGTTCTTTGCACACAAACACACTCAATGCGCATCAGTGAGGATATACACTCATCCAAACTTGCGTGGGCTGTTTACTGCCACTGCCGAGAAGTACATAATGATAATTACAGTTTGGGTCTGCATCCCTGAATTAAGCAGATCAGTCAGACACACACACACACACACACAAACAATTTAGACAAGCCAGAGGCTGCCATGGTGTATGCTGACTGGTGTGCAGCGGTGAAGCAGCCCGGTGCTGGGAAACAGTCTTTTCTACTATTGTTTTCTATTAAAACCTCCTGGGAACCATCTCAGCAAAACTAAGAGACGTGCGGAGTCAATAAAACTCCAGTGAAACCAAGAAAGAGTCAGAAAGACTAAGCCCTTATTGAGGGCTCTATGTAACAATATCTTACTCTGATTAAGAAAAACTGGGTGAAAATGTGTTGAACTAAAACTGCGGAGACACAGAGAAAGCACTCGACATTCAGCTTTTTATAATTAATCTGTAAAATATGCAAAAATAAAGGGGAAGGGACACAGACACTGAGACATACTCATACCCAGATAAAGACAGACAGAAGTAAACAGAAAAGCCACAGAGGAGAAAAACAGGAGTTCGAACTCAGGTAGATGTGTGTGTGTGTGTGTCTGTGTGTGTCAGTGTGTGTGTGTGTGTGTGTGTGTGTCAACCACAGAGGCTTGGAGGTGTTTACAGTGTGTGAATATATGCCAGTAAGCCCCATTGACTCACTTGTGTGGGTATACCAGCATTTCATGTGCCCATAATGGTAAACCATGAGGGCATTTTACTAGGCCACTGTTTTAATGGCTGTTTTACAACCCAGCACATCCAACAACATATTATATACGACTGCACTTAAAATAACTCATCCCTCTTTCTTTCTGAAGTCGCTCACTGCTGCACACTCTCTTTGGGCTCTTTCTCTGGTGTTATTGATCTATCCATGTTACTACCCTGTGTATATCTGAATGTCAATATGGATATCTCTCTAGATTCTGAATTAAAATGTGCTTTACAGGCATGAAGATATCTTTCTTTCTAAACTGACACCTTCTCCCTTGACCTCCCCTTCCTTCTTCTCATTCCTTTGGTGACCCTGAGGGCAGGACCGTCGTTAAGGAGGCCGTCACTGGTCACCTCTGGGTCCTGTGTCCTGTGTCCTGGTCTGCCTCTTTATGGCCGCAGGGCCCACCTAATCAATTGCCCACTCATGCACACACTCAAATGCTCCGACACACACACACACACACAGACTTCCAATCAATTAGTCTCGAAATTTATACAACCGGGTAAACTTGTGGGTGTTAGTCTCCCTTAGGCAAATCAGATTGAGCTTTCCCGAGACTTCTACATCACCCAAATAACGCTAATTAGCCGTGCATGTGTGAGTGTGAGTGTGAGTGTGAGTGTGTGTGTGTGTGTGTGTGTGTGTGTGTGTGTGTGTGTGTGTGTGTGTGTGTGTGTGTGTGTGTTTGTATGTGCAAGTATGTGCATGTGTCTATGCGACTGACACTAATTAGTAGAGCTAGTGCACCTACTTCCTCAGGACCATTTCCTGTGAATGTAATTATTAGGTATGTGTGATAAATTCCAGGCCTTCTTCCACCCGTCCAGAGATCGAACAAGACAAAAAGAGAGGGAGGGAGTGCATGTGCTACACAGAGGAAGTAAAGAAGGTCAGCCTTAAAAGAGTGATGAAGTAAAAGTAAGAAGAGATCATGAAAGAATGATGGTACTCTAGTGGGGCAAACTGACTCAGTACGAAGATGAAAGCGTTTTCCACATGCAATATCTTCCCATAGGCTTTTTGAAGTGGAGGCCCCCCTATCGTCCTCCCTAGTTGTCAATCACTGCATTCTTTTTGTTTTTGTGTGTCACAGCCACCCAATCTTCATTATGTCTTCAGATTAAGACAATAAGTTATTTCTGTCTCTGGAAAGACTATTCCATCTCTGTCTATCAGTTTAACTAAACACATACAAATAGTAAGTGTGCTATTCTCTTATTTCGACCAACACTGTCCTAGCGTCAATTTATTATTAGACATTTGGAGACAATGCCACTTCCCCCGGCCACTCCATTGCTCACAAATCCTCTTTTTCATAATGCAGGCAAACAAAGTGTGTGTCAGTTTTACTAAACTCAAGTCAGGGTTTCACGTAATGTACAGGACATAAAACCTCTAAATCATATGTACTGGGTGTGTTAATGCTTGCCAAAAATACTATGCACCAATAAAATATGAATAAGTAGTGATAAAAAAATAAACGTAATTGATACTAAAACAGCCAAACTCCGAGAGAAGTAAGATCAAGACATGACGTTTGCAAAGTGCATTCCCAGAGAATAACATGGTCTGGGGAAAAGCTTACTGTATGGGACCCAGGTAGAAGTCTGTCCTTACCTTACTGTACTGACCAAGGTCTTAGAAGCAGGGATTTCAATGATGAAGCCCTCCATTGACAAAACCTTAAAGGAGGAGGAGGAGGAGTGCATGCCTAGGCCCTGACATAATAACACACCTACAGGCCCACAGCCGACACACATGTCGAAGGTAAACACGTGTGTCAGAGGGCACGGGAGCACAGACAGACATGATGAATGGCCCGAAGTTCCCACGAGGCGACACACATACAAACTTGCTTGCAGAGTGAGGAAGGTGATGTGTGGTCAGCCTCTCCTCATCACTGCAATACAGAGAATCCCATTCACACACTGCACCAACCCTCTATGTCTCATCATTACTTATCACAACAATGGCACTGAAACGCCATACCTGTCTGCAGATTTGACCAGTGTATGTGAATGTCATTTCAAAACATTGTGAACGCAATGCTGCTTGACATAATGGATATGAAAAGCTACTTTTTATTCGGTTTGAATGCGTTTCAATGAGTCTACATTATGTACATTTGTGCATATCTGAGTTTGTAAGGGTATGTGTGTGAGTGTGTGTGTGTGTGTGTATGTGCGTGTGTGCATGTGTGTGTGTCCAGGCCCCTCAGAGAGATCAGTGAGCAGGGACATGACCTTGCCATAACAGCTGGTCTCTCTGTGTGTGTTTAGTCAGTGTAACCATGGCAATGGCAATGTGTAGACAGGTTGTCTACTTTGGGGATTTGAAAGTCATATTGTCACTACTGCTCTAAGCTTCATTGTGCCATGGATTTACTGTAACTAGCAAACAAACGATACATGAACACACTTCACGGATATAGTTGATTTTCAGGGTTACAGGTTATTACATTTACACTACAAGTAGGCCTACGTATGTTTGATTTAATGACATGCTAAAAAGGAGTACGCATGAGATATAGTCCATATTTTTCTTTTGTAGAATGTCACAAAATATATACGTTTCAATCAAAAATAATGAAAGTTTGAAGAAAAAAGAATGTATTACTGCAGAACATGTTCAAGAAAGGGGCATACGAGTGTGTAGCTGCAGCTCCTAGTTTTATGTTACACTAAGGAGTTAGTGTTCTTTGTTTATTATTTGTGGTTTGATAAAGTAGAGAAATATAACATAACAAAAGAAGATAAAGAAAAATATGCACTTAACATCATCAAGTGTTCAAAAATATATTCCATGGCCTTTTAGTAAATCTTTCTCTATTTATTCAACTCAGCGTAGCATGAACATATTTTTCAATAAATATATATTTACACTTTTAGGCTTTCTCGTGTGAAAATAAAAATGTAAATTAACAGGTGGATGTGGTGCAGGTGTTTTCTGATCCATGGTATGTTCCCCTCTAACTTGACTCTGTTGATAACCAGACTCTGCTTTTTTCCACAGAGCTATATTCAATCTTGTCCCTTTTCTTTCTTCCACCACTTCCTCCATCATTCTCCTCCCCCCTTGCTCCATCCATCGATCACCCCGTCTATCAATCACTCTCCCATTTTATCATCCTTTTTCATTTACTATTCCCTCCCTAACTCTCTGCAACAACATCTCTCTTTTGCTCCCCTCCATTCCTCAAATCGTCGCCCCCCCCGCCCCCCCACCTCTACATCTAAAAATGTCCACTTTGTCAACTCTCTCAGTCTTTATGTGTCTGCCCTTAAAGCTGCTGCTACCTTTTTCCTTGCTTTATCATCTTTTTCCATCACGAAAATGTAAACAGAGATAATATCAGCGACATTCTCAGTGTCTACAGGAGGATCAGGTTGAGCAAGTCACTGCAATGTTGTGGCATGTAGTATTATCCCATTCCGACTATGGAAACATCTCAATGATTAGCTTTTCAAAATGTCCAAACACATAATTTCTCTATTGTTCACGTACAACCAGTGACCCTAGACTCATTTAATGACTAGTTCCTCTGGAGGGTGTGTGTGTGTGTGTGTGTGTGTGTGTGTGTGTGTGTGTACTGTACGGTATGGTGGAAACTAAATCTGGTGTAGGATGATAGAGCAGACCCGCACCGCTCCTTATACATCAAGCATCAGCTCTATATCTGAAAAGGTAAAAATTAAAATGCACTCTGTCTTTTTCTCTTTGTATCACACACACACACACACACACACACACACACACACACACACACACACACACACATAACATACGCACACCCTTGTAACCCATAATGCAATGAGAGGTTATTGAAAATTAATTTTTTTTTTCTTGTCTCTTTCATTAACATTGTTAAAAAGCCAAGAGTCAGCTCTCCCTCTTTCTCTGGCTTATACAAACACACACACACATGAAAAAAACACACACAGAGCGCTCCGCAGTTCACTGGGGAACGTGCCTCACATGGTTTGCTTCAGCTGGTCTTCTTGACAAATGCCACATTACAGTGGTAAGAAGGAGAAACTTGGCATGCAATCAAACTTCTCTCATGATTTCTAAGATTTGAAATACTTCAGTTTGTGTAGCCCCTCCATTCCATCCTCTCCTCCCTCTCTTTCCATCTCAATGTCTTCTTGCGTTCACTCTAACTCCCCTGCTCTCTCACTCTCTCTTGTTACCTCTCTTTCTCTGCCTTATCTTTCCTGTTTAGTTTTTCCTGTGCTAACTTGGACCAGAGCTGTGCTGTGGGAATATGGCCCCTTTTAAAGCAGAAAGCCAAAGTTTGTGTAAGTATGTGCACGTCTACAGACATGAGTGATTATATGTGAGTTCCACTGAGGTTGTGTGTACATTCTGCATGCGTATCTTTGTGGCTTGTTCAGCTGTAAGTCAGTCTCACGAAGCTTCGCCCCTTGCAATTCAACAAACCTTTAATCGTCATCATCAGTGACCCCAAACTCCTGCCTGTGACCTCCTCATACACACAGACACATACAAGTTCAAAGCCACAAGAGACCACACACGCGCCCGTGCCCCCTGTGCCCCCTCCATTAGCTCTTACCAGTGTAGACTTGCATTCAGTCAAAGTCTCAAACACAAAGGCAAAGAATCCCATCTACTTTGTGCTGTTCAACCAACCATCACACTTCTCCTCTTCCTCAGACACCTTTATGGTGCTAATATAATGATAATAGAAGCAGAGTGCTAATAAAGTACAAAACTGTTATTCACATTTTCGTGTACATTTTCTCTGTTTTCCCAAGAAGTTTGGGTTGTGTCAGTATCATAATATGAAACATTTCCTCTGCTGAACATTCCTGGTAATGTTTGGATCGTGGAAATTGGAACAGACAGGAAGATGTTTTGTATCACAAGTGCATGTGTGTGCGGAGACACGGGCAAGGGCGCTCTCTTTCTTGGTCTCCGGCACATACGCATACACACATTCCTTTAGAGTTAGTGTGATCAGAGGAGTTTGTGAGACATAATGGATTTTAAAAGTTGTGTTTTCAATACATATGTTCCGGCCTTCCCTTTTGTAGTGTACTGAGTGTCTGACATTAAAGGCATTTCTCTGTGACAACCAGATATGTGGCTCCATGCTCCTTCAATCAGAGAGCTCAAAGCAAACACACATGTAGCCGCTCCACTGACAGATCACTGAACTTCACACATTCATACCACACACTCGCACATGGTGTGACAGTGTAGCCAGAGTTGCTCAATTTTCTTTTCTTGTGTCCTCCTTCTCTAACGTGTCACACAAAGGAAGAACAAAAAGCCAAACACACATTGTTGTGACCTGCAGTCTAAGGCTGGACCACCTGTCCTCAATAAATGTAACTTTTCACAAGGCAGCTATAGACAACGGCTGATCCTGCTTCAAAACACACCTTGGCACTGATATCTATATACACTCGTGCAAAAATGCGTGCGTACAGGTGGGCATATAAATGTGCCTATTACAGTGTCACACACACATTTCTGCTGTAGCATGAGCTGCTGCGCAGGGTCATGAAAATGGGCTTGATGATGCGATGAAAGTTGCATATACTTTTATGGGTTGGGTGTGAAGTCACTACCACAAACACTTGAGGTCTGGGTTTTTTTTTGGGACTGTTTATCTAGCTTTTAATGCAAATGTAATTAAAATGTATTCATATTACTGCAATAGCCAAGTCTTTCTTTCACTGATTAGATAATTGCATAGTTATGAATGTGCAGGAGAGCACATGGTCACAGAGTATGTGATCATGGCCTGTAACGATTAGAAAAGAGTTACTATCAATCAATCAAAGTACAATACAATACAGTACAATAGGTGCATGAAGTGGCTTAAGGTAGGTAGATAGATAGACAGCTAAGTGCAAGACTAACTTCATCTCCAGAATCTCCTCCAGCTGTTTGCGTCTCTCCTGCCGAAGACTATTAAGGTGTCCATCTCTCTCGTGCAGGGACTGCTGAGTGGATGACAGATGCAGTTTAGTGGCATCCAGCTCTTGGCGGGTCTTCTCTAAAGCCCCCATCAGCTCCTCCAACTATTCAAGGGGAGACAAATGTGCACAGGTTTAAACAGTATCAAAACGTACCAGGATACTTGCCACATGTCTCTGTTTTCATTAAAGCATATAACTTAAAAGTCAATATACAATATACTTGCAGTCTTACACACATACATAGTAAAATAATCAGATACACAATTATGTGCACTTTTAGTTGATGCAGTTTAAATACAGGTGAAATGACTATGGTTCAAAAAGGGAGAAGAATGATATGTCCGCCTTCCCTTGGACTGGAAACAAGGGTTCCCTCTTCTCTCCCACCTTTATCCACTTATTTTATCTCGCTCTCAAGTGTGGCTCTACTTTAGAGCAGGTGAGAATAATACTCAACCCCTCAACTACATCTCCTCCCTCTGCACACACATTGCCCTCAAGCTATGCAGGCCAACCTGCGTGTCTGAAAGACAGGATGTGACCTCAGGGCATCATTATCCTAAGACAGGAAGTGTGTAATTGTCTAACAACAAGTTCTTTACAATAGGATGGAGTACTAGGCAGGCTTGTTTGGATGATGTAAATGGGTGGCCACAGGAATTAAAATGTATCTTTGTTCAATTCTGATGATTCGCAGATTTGAGACACAAGGTAGTCAAACAATAAATTCTGATGTGGTGGATCTCAAATGAACAAAGAGAAAGAAAGTGAAGGAGAAGCAAAGAAAAGAAAAAAAGAAAAAAAAGAGAACGAGTATTAGGGGGAAGCACTCCATGGGGTAAGAACATGAAAAAAGGAATGGGCCTCTTTTATGGAGGGGCCAAATCGTTCACACATTTTCAGGACACTCTCCATCTCCACTGGCTTTCTAGGTGTGTTTCACAGATGTCAGATTATGTGCTCACTGACTGTTCATGAATATCACATATGGAGCAAGAGAAGAAAGGGTAAAAGCCACGCAAGTGGGGAATACAGATATTTTAAATGGTGGGAAGAGGGACAACTTTCGGTCATGACTTCCTTTAAATGTGCCAAAGTATTGTTTTAAATAAAATCCCTGCCAACAACAATTTAATTTGCAGCTAATATACCCAGTATCAACAAGACATCCAACCGTCCAAAATCACACCATGATTAATGTTTGATGTCTTCTTTCAGGCTTGAAGGAATCCAAAGCCAGTCTTTTCATCTTGAGAGTCAAGGGTCACACACACACAACTCCATTTACACCCACCACATGTCTATCAAGCCTCATGCACCAACTGCCTACCTCCCAGTCCCCCATTAGTCCACCACCCAGGCTAGCCCTCAATTCACAATCACATCATTAATAAGGAATACAATGCATTTTAGTGAAATTAGGGACCTAATCAGCTTAGCGGTGAGCCTGTGCGTGCTAATTTAGCTCAACTTCAAGGCAAAGCCCCCCAGCCAGGCTAAGGCTCACTAAGACTGGCCCAAAGCCCCTTTAGGTGCTAAGCTGATTGGGGGCTCAGAGGTAAGGGCCAAATCCCTCTTGTCCATTTGCGTCGGTGTTGCTGGTTCAGAGGCCTAGTTCAAACGCCACAGAGGGAGAGAGAAGAAGAGAGATGGGAACAGAGATGGAGAGGAAGGGAGAGAGAACGAGGAGATAATTGACTGAGACAACTTAAGAAGGCAGATAGGAAAGAACGAGACTCGGGACAATGGATGAACAGCAGAAATGATGGGCAGGAGAAAGACAAGAGACAGAGAGAGAGTGAGAGACTTAGAGAGTGGGGGTGTGAAGAAAAGTGACCCAGGGCATTACCCATGATTCATTTCAGTGGTTCAGGCTGATGGAAGTCTGTGTTTAGCGTATTACACATCATGAGACTGATTACTATGAGACAGAGGGGAGAAAGAAGAAAACCAAGGAAAGACTAAGACCTGGGGGGGGGGGGTGAGAATGTGAGTCTGGCAGGGCGCTCTGAAACGGTGCCAGGGTCAGGTGATGTATCAGAAGGACCTGTATCGCTCTCTATTCCCCCAACATCCCTTTCCACACACACTGTTTTTTCTCTAGTCTGAGGCAAGAGCGGCAGTTGACTGACGACTGTGTAACTGCATGTTAATGGCATGTTGACTCACTGACTCGTTATGCGCTGACGTCATGCTGGCTCACAACATGCAATGTGTTGACAGCGCCTACTGTAGCTGTGAGCATCAACGACAGGGCAGCTGAAGTGCCAGGTTGAATGGGTACATTTCCTTCAGCCAGTAGCGCAACTCTAGTTGGGCTCAATACATGTCAAGGTGCAGACTCCAGTATGACTGGGGTCAATGAGTTAATGTTAACATGTTACAAGTAAGGGTTTCCCTGATTGTGGCTACACATGGGTAAACTGAGGTCAAAGCTGAATCATCCACTTGTGTGCATGCGAAAAGTCCCACAGACATAAATATTCTTTCAGACTTCTCAGTGGTTCAGAATATTGTTTAATAAACAGTATCCATGCTGATTGTAAGTCAAGCGTGTAAAGTACAGAAATTGAAAAAAGAGGTAAAAAAAACAGTCGCGGTTAGCATTGGCTCTAACAGACTTTTCTAAACTGAGTTTGACCTCTTAATGTCCCGATCTGTCCACCAATCTCCTCACTCCTTCATCTTTTAAGTTATCCTCTATTAGATTATATCTGTGTGTGTGTTTGTGTGTGTGTGTGTGGGTGTGTGTGTGTGTGTGTTTGAAGCAATGCAGCCACCATTCTACCTCAAAATATTACTTCTTGTTTCACCCGCCGATTGCTCTCATATTACTTGTGGCACTCATCAGTAATGCAAGGTCATTCTCATTCAAATGCACTCACACCAGGAGGAAACACACTCCCTTGCCCTGTTTCTCTTTCCCACCACAGACACATCTACTCTCTCTCTCTCTCACACACACACACACACACACACACACGCACAGACGTTACATAAGCACACACATAAACCTTTTTGGACTTTTTTAAAATTGTAGACTGACCAGCTGGCATTCAGAAAGACTAACAGATAGCAGGACAAACAAAGGGCAGTCAGAGAGTAAAAGGGCAGCCTGTACTCCATCAAAACTACAGGTCTAAAAGTAATTCATTCGCATCACATGCACATAAACTCATAATATGTTAAACATATGCTCACATTTTCAAGCATGCAACAGCAAACTTAATGAGCAACAGAAAATTAAAAGAAGGACAAATAGCATTTAGAGAATTCAAATTGAATCAAGAAGAAAAAGTAAAATAACAGACATGAATTTAAAACGTAAAACTAGTTTAGCAATAATGGTATTTTAAGCGCTGTACCTAAAGGGATTAAGGATCATTCATTAAGAACAGTTTGCCTGCAGGTACACTTTTAGCCACATGGGTGTGCACTGCAGTTATGTTCCTCACATTTTTTCCAGTGGTCCTTCTTAGTTCTAGGTGAGCTATTACCTGCATTCAGTTTTAAAGGTAAGGATGATTGGCACTATCTGTGTATGTATGAATGAGTGTATACAGTAGTCTCCCATTAGTGTGTGAAACATCAGGTAAACCTGTCTCTGGGCCTGAACACGAGCAGTCTCCTCTTGCACCCAGAGAGCCTCCCTATGTGCGGAGGTGTTCATGCTCTCCCTCAGTGCCCTCTCCAGCTCCATAATCCCCTCCGCCGTCTCCCGCATGGCATCCTGGGAAGCTGAAAGAGGAAGCTCAAGGGGCTGAAGGAGTTCAGAGGAGGACGAGGAGGCAGGTTGGAAGCAAAGTAGCAAAAGCCAGGGAGAGAGTGTTTTCTTTGAGTATACTTTGTTTGTCAAACTCATCAAATGATGTTGCATTGGAATAAGACTGTATTGGCACAAGATGGCTTGAGAAAAGGTGTATTTGTTGATCTCTCCACTAAAATGAAACCAGTCCATGTAAAACAGACACAAAGAGAAAGACTTCCAAAAGTTAAGAGAAGTTGTGGTGAGAGAAGAACAAGACTTCTCTCAAAAAGGAGACACAGCCGGGCAGAAGAGAGTGCTGAGTGATGGAGAGAGGGAGTGTGTAAGTGCTGTGACCTTTGCTGACATCCATATGAGTGTGCCCATGTGCGAGTGTGGGTGTGTGGAGTTGACCATGCGCTTTCACATGCACAGTCAGTGTGTGGCCTCCCGGACACCCATGGTGAGTTGGGGGAAAAGATCCCTCTCCACACTGGGTGATGGAACTGTGAAAGAAAACACTGGGCAGAAATAATAAACCCCTGATTCTCTCTCTCGTTTTTTTTTGTTTTTTTTAAACGCTCAAATCGTTGACTTGCTTTCAAGTTCACACATTCACACTTTTCTGGGAGCAGACACTTTCAAACTGAGCAACAAAGAGTTGAGTTACACTTGTTGCAAAACACTCATTAGAGGGGTGCGAAGTGGCTGCTAAGTAACAGAATCTGTACAAGCCAAAAACACCAAATCAGACATAGGACATGAAATAAAAGTAGGATTCTGATAAAAAACAACTAAATATTAAATATCATATAAACACGGTTTGTGCAATATTACATAATGATATTAGTTACTTAATTTTCTGTAAGGATACATGGCATATGAGTGAGAGCAACTACCTGCTCTCTATAGAAAAACAGTAGATGGGTGTTTTGAGGGTTAGACTAAATACTGAAAGCTGGAAATTGAACTGAACTGGAAACACCACAAGTTTGATAACACAGTTGTAGAAGTATGAATCAAATGAACATGACACAGTACAACCAACAAGCTGCCCGGAACAACAGACATTGTTGGAAGCAATGAGGGTGCATATAGGAAACTCTATCCAGACAGCAAGAAATAAAAATGAGAAAAATGTCCTGGCTGAAATGTTTCAACGTTTCCCAAAGTCACGCTACAAGCACTTAGAATCTCAGAAACGGCTGCATGTAAGAGCCAGTTATTGAGTTGAGAATGCTGGCAAACAATTGCAGCTTTGCAGGTGATAGCTCATATGTGGACGATGCATCTGAATGGCCAATTTACCACCCCCTAATACATATTGAAGTGAGTTTTGACCTTGATCATATGTATAGTGCCTAAGAAAGATCCTAAAATTCAACAGCAATTATTACATCACTGGGCTCCTTTATGAAAAAGACTATTTATGACAAAAGAGGCTAATCATTGGATTTATTCAGCGATACTGACTGAAACACCAGCGATGTGTGATAAAAATAGTGCCAAACAAGCCAAATCGCAAGCGGATACTTGTGGCTCGTCACGTCAGCACGGCACAGCTGGAGGTGAGCGACAAACACCCGCACACACACATACAGAGGCAGGCTGTGTGCGTCAGCAGTCCAAAGCTATAATTGGATGTGACAGACGGGCAGTAATTCGATGCACCAGAATCAACAAGTACTGGTCTGACCCCGCCTAACAGACAGAAACACACACATGCATGCGCGCGCACACACACACACACACGCGCGAACGCGAACACACACACACACACACACACACACACACACACACACACACACACTCATACACACCCCACTGAGATGGGGCTGCCACCGCTGGACCCATGAATGAAACCTGACCATAAAGCTGTGTCTGCCTCTGTGTGTGTGTGTGTGTGTGTGTGTGTGTGTGTGTGTGTGTGTGTGTGTGCGTGTGCAGTATATGTCTCTGTCTGTCTGTGTCAGTGCATATCTGTGTGTTATGTGATTTTTTTATTAGTAACAAGAGAATATTGCTGGCATTCAAGCACACAAAGAATGGAAAAAGGGCAAGAGAGATACAGAGAGTGTGGAGAAATGGAAAGATAATTGCCCCTGCAGCACCAATCATCACCTAATGCCCTTGGGAAGGATCATTATGGAGTCTGGCCCTTCCTGGTTTGATGGAGGGATTATAATCACCTAAATAAACGAGCAGAGAGTGAGAGAATGCACATTTCCAGAAGCTATGTACCTATAAACCTTAGTTTCACACACACACACACACACACACACACACACACACACACACACAGGCACATAAACCACACAGACATCTGTCTCTGTCAAAAGAGTTAAGTGTGTAGCATCAACCTCTGTGTGTCCTATTTCATGATTAAAAAATGTTAAGCATGCATGCATGGCCAGAGGTTTCAGTCAAATGTACCGACTGTGGGAACAGGCTTGGAGTGTATTTGCCTATCTTCTTCAACTGTCCCCAGATCTTCTATAATTCGTGTTTCTAAATAGAGGGGTTGGGTATTGAGTGTCGCTGATGCTTCTCCGTTACAGATAAAAGAGAAATAAAAGGCTTGTGTGAAGGTTTGAAGTGAACATTTCCGATGTGAGTTTTCTCTGTGTTTGTGAAGTGCAGCATGGCGCGATGGAGACGATGGAGCGGAGAGATGCTATCACTCTATCCCACATAAACTCCCCTGGATGGATGGGGAGAGGGAGCCGTGGGGGAAGGCCCTGTTTGTTTGTGTTTACCCTCGGAGCGTGCTGTGTTCCTGATGGATCGAGAGATAAATGGAGGGAGGGAGGGGAGAGAGAGAGAGAGAGAGAGAGAGAGAGAGAGAGAGAAGAGAGAGAGAGCAAGAGAGAGCATGGGAAAGAAAGGAAGGTAGAGGCCACAACGCAACCTGACTGCTGAGCAAACACAATATACAGAATATCAGCATCACAGATAGTGAGTTGGAATATGTGCTGGGCTCTATAATTATTATGTAGTACAAGTTGTGCATGTTCAGCTGAATCTTTGTGAATCTTTTTAAAATATTGCTGCTGTATTCAATCATATTGTTCCTAACATTTTCTTATATCCTATTATATTATGTAGTCAATGATTGTGCTGTTGGACAGGTCTCTCAGGGTCTTGTTTTTTTGTGTTTTGTTTGGATTGTCATTGTGTCCATTGGCCTCAGAAAGGAACAACATGTTGTTCATATGCAGATAGATTGGAGCCAAATGGATAAGCAAATCAAAGATATATTTTATTGGCGAGTATGTTGACGGATAAGAAAAAATGAAGAAAAAGCAGTACAGAAATGCCTTACAGAAACCATTGAGTGTTGCCAGTACATAGTTAACTTACCAGTTTATTGTCCAACTGTAAAATATAACTCTCTCAGCACACCTGAACACACTTCATAAATAACCACATTTAAGGGATTATATTTTAAAAATAGTGTTTGTTAATGATAGGTGTTAATGTTAAAACATGTCTAAAGCCATGCTAGCAGCTCTGAGAGGCTGTTCTTTGGCACAGTGGTGCTGTGAGTGAAATGCATGCTAACAATTATCTTAGTTTAGCATCTTTGCATGTTGACATTTGCTAATTATCACTAAAACAATGTGCAGCTGAGGCTGATATTGTCCAGGTATTCCTAAACCAAAGGGTTGGACAATTATTTTAAGAAATCCCCTAAAGAAGTGAGGTGATCACATCAAATACCAACTTTTACATTTTAAATTACTTACATCAGTATCGACCAGGTTTTGATATGGATGAATGACAATAAACTTTTTTATAAAACATTGAATATATACCAACAAAATAATTCTACTCCCTCTGAAACTTTCCATTTTGCTCTTTTTGTGGAAGTCATCTATCTACCTGACATCAATTCCACTTCCCCCTTGCACTTGTCCCTCTACCTCTTTCTTTCTTTCTGGCACTCACTTCATGTCTCTTTCCAGGTTGTAGAAATATTAATGTGTGCTACTCAGATGCTGTTTAGGAGAGGAAATAGGATGTTGGATGCTGCCTGCCAGCACACACAGAAATAACAAAATATCTCAACCAAAAACAGGCTGAGAGCAGCTCTGGTTCTTTTTGGCAGAGAGGTACAGAGAGGTGTTCTCTCTTTCATCGGTCCTGAGGGAATGACCTGGCATGGCTGAGTTCTGCATATTAACACCTCAGCATTGCTCTGCAGGCTAGCGTACAAACATGCACACAGACACACACATACTGTCAAACAAACAGCTGACACTCTTGTTGACATCTTAGGAGAAATATACAATAACAAAAATGGTAAATCATGATTCTCTCTCCTGCCTCAGTAATCAGTTCTTTACTATTCCCATCTGAGCCATTATAGCTGCGTATAGAGCTTATATGCAGGACTAAATGCCTGTCTCTTCCACTTAGGACTGATTCTGAGATGCACTGAGGGAGGCAGGGCAAGAAGCATGAATGACTGGAAAAGGGCTCTCGTTGCTCAGAAGAGCAACATTATACACAACTGGAGAATGTGGAGAGGAGGGGAAAAGATTATGCCTTCTGAAGAACAGCTTGCAAAAGAGATGAGGAGGAAAGAAGAGGGAAGAATGCATGAGTATACAGTAAGAGCCAATCTGCACACTGTGAGATAAATAGGTGATGAAGAGCTAAACGTGAGGCCAAAGAATGTACACGTGTACACACAAGCACACACACACAAACACACAAACCTGTGATAAAGAGTGTGGATGTCTGTCAGTATGGGCATCTTTCCTCATCTCACCAACCATTGTCTGCTTCTGGATGTTAGGAGACTTCATTTGCCTTCAGAGAGAGGAATATGGGGAACAACAGATAAAGAGATGCTCAATTAAGAAATGTAAATCAATCATTAAAACCATAGAATACAAAAAGAGTTATATCTCACATATTTGCATGACATCCAAAATATGAAATGTATCTGATGGATGGATAGATTAATGAATTTTGTTTCATTTTCAGTTAAACCAAACTGGCTTATTGCATCATACAGTTAAATGGTTGATCGTGTGTATAGCAAGGCAGGGAAGCACTGTGCGTGTGTCTTGTCTTCGCAACACTGGAACAAGACAAGACTTGACTAATGGAGGTGAGACACTGCTGTGTAAATCTTTCAACAACAAAACACACAAACACATGTAGACAGGAGATGGAAGCACATGCACGCAAGACACACATTCTTAATGAGTGCATGAGGTAAGCCAAAAGTATGGGAAGAAGACAGTTAGACACAGACGCACACACAAATGCTTTTAGAAAATGAATAAGTCCATAGACACTGACAGAAATATACACACAGACAAACACACGCACACACTCACGGGATAATAAATCTGCTGTCAGTGTTGTGCATTGCCGACATCCTGATTACAGAGCAAAACCTGCCAGGACGGTTGTGCATTTACCTCCACACAAAGACCTGCTTCTTGTCATTTCCTGAAGTTACTTAGCCTGAGAACTATGGCACGCACACGCACACACACACACACACACACACACACAGATAGAAATATACATAAAACACAGACACAAACACTCATACTTAATACACTCACTGGTGGAAACACACGTGAACCCACAAAACACCATAGGATACACACAGCTGCCCTTATACCCAATCTATATCTTCTCACAAACAAAACACACTCTTTGAGCTCCCAGTTTGGCCTTCACACTTAAAGAAAAAAAAATGCATAGAAAGTGCGAGTAAGCTGACAGTGACAAATTAGCGCTTAAGAGAACCCTCCAACACTGTAAACAGGCTGTGACCAAGCAGCTGCTAAAACGCGCCACATTATTATTCCATATCCACACGGGTGTGTTTACTCTGGGCAAAACATACAAGCTGCCCCCACATATGGGCAAATATTTGCTGTCAGAGCCCTTAGAATGGTGTGTGTGTGTGTGTGTGTGTGTGTGTGTGTGTGTGTGTGTGTGTGTGTGTGTGTGTGTGTGTGTGTGTGTGTGTGTGTGTGTGAGCTTTTATGAGTGATATTGGTATGCAATTAATGTGAAATACCGAACAAGATGAATACATTTAACATACAGTCAACTTGCCCCCCCCCCCCACACACACACACACACGCACACACACCACACACACACACACACACACCATAGTGCCTTTTAAAACCGTTGAGGAAGTATTTGTTCTAATAATAAAAGACAGAGCAGGATGGTATTTACATCTGATATTACTCCCTTTGTAGAAAAACACAGCGATGATCAGTTTATTAGGTCCGTCATTTTTGAAAAGGGCTGCGTAAACAATGATTTTCATTCAATTCTGTTACCATTATGAATGAAGAACACACGTGCACATGTGCATACATATTTACACAGTGAGGAGGAGGAGACGTTATCTGTTTATACTCTGATCTTTGATGTCTTTCTGTGTGTGTTTTTATAAGCTCAGAGGCATGTCCATGGAGAGCAAACTTGCCATGAGGGCATATCAGCTATCACACACAGCCGCCACTGGCACAGGTGTATAAACCAGCAGACATGCTGGTCCCTTTTCACTGTTGATAAACCCCCATCAATCCCTCAATGCAAAATTAAGTAAGTGTTTTGACCACTGTGAAGGCAAATGAGGGCACGTAAAAAGTGAATAAGGAGCAGACGGGCTGGGCTGCTTGTGAGTGGAAAATATGAAGGAGAACTGTGGGGAAAGTAGTATTTTATTGCTGTGACATTTTTGAAAAAGATAAAGTGAGAGAGCAAAAGAGAGAGAGAGAGAGAGAGAGAGAGAGAGAGGAAGGAGGGAGGGAGGGAGGGAGGGAGGGAGGGAGGGAGGGAGGGAGGGAGGGAGGGAGGGAGGGAGCACTGTAAATGAGTCTAGCCATTTCCTAAACTGAGCGTAATAAGTAATTTTTCACATTTCCTCTTGCTTTTTTCACCTGGAGCATTCCACACATCCACCTTCCAACATAAGCAGCTCAGCTTTATTTCTGGCTGTCAAAGCACAGTTCTGTTATTTTTTCCTCTTGTATGTCTCTATAAATATTTCTAGCGTTCTTTTTTCTCACCCACTCGGTTTTTCCATTTTGCCTTATTCAATTTCCTCTTATTTGTCTCTCATGTTTTATCTTAAAGAACTTGCATCCATTTCAAATCGCATTGATAAAAATAGAATGAATGAATGATCATCTAACCTCGCTCAATGAGTGCCACCAACGTGCCCTCGAGCAAGGCACAAAGAGTAACTGAATGGCTTCTGTCGAGCTGCTAAGTGGCCAACAGCAGGAAGTTGTGTTTACACAGAGACACTCCTATAGATCTCAATGTGGGAAACTGAATATTAAGAAGGGTGTTTCTGGAAAAAAGTATGCATTCTTAGTTGATTTTCTCAGGGTAAATAAAGGTTAAAAGGAGTAATAACCTTTTGAGTAAAAAGTCCAGATTTCTATCTCCCCTTCATAACTCTTAATTCTTACTCTGTCTCCTCCTCTTCTCTTTTAATAAACAGCAGAGTGGAACAAAATCCTCAGATTTCAAGCAGACAAGGACAGACCAGCCTAGTTTCTGCTCAGGGTTGCACAATATATGGAATAAGGCAGATATGATCTGAATTAGATACATTTTCTTTGTGAAAAAAGAGGAGGGGTACAGAAAAAAAAGAGAGAAGGAGAAGAAAAAATGAGGGTCTATGAAAGTATGGCAAGAGGCAGTTGGGTCAACACAGGAGTCTAAAGTTTTATCTGAGGCACAGGTCTAGATACAGAGCTAAGAGATCCAAACACAAAAGGTCTGTTTATTACTGATAGATGAGTTATGGCGCTTATATATGTCGACTCTTATCGCAACACAAATACTGTTTCACTGTTGTCTTTATATATTGTCTTTGTGTGTATGACAGACAAACAGGAAAACACTGAAAAAAGAAGGTTAAGAAGGTTAAAAAGGAATAAGTCTGCTTGTGTCTCTACGTGTTGAAATATGAGGAGATGTAGTGTGATTCACTGTTGGATATTGTCTATGTATTTGCTATGTGTGTTATTAAACACTCCTCTCTGGTGCAGGTGCTATTTGTCCATATTTCTACAGTAAAACAGGAAGTTGATAGGTCCTCTTCAAAGCTAAAATGGACACTTAAATAGTATGGACACCTGCAAATACACAAGTAAATGCACACAGTTTACAAACATTTGTATGTAAAAATATTGTATACGGACAGTTTAAGGTTATGTTTCTGTTTGTGTGCATGCATACAGTTTGTGTGGTTTACAAAAGACTGATGCTTTCAACATCTGGAGTTTGATTATAGTCCTACGAATAAGGCCCAAAATCATGTGTCTTTATGTTTTTTTGTCCAAACCCTTGCTACTACACTACCAACATATATTCTCCTAAGACACACACTTTCACAATCACACACATACAGACGTTCACACACACACACACACACACACACACACACACACACACACACACCTCCCTTTTCCTAAAACCCTCCCTTACATACCAGAGTGATTACCACGTCAATAGCTTTGATATGGTGAGACTGGGAGGTTGATTAATTTCTCAAAGTTTAGCTCCCACATCTCTACAAGAACATTCAAAGTATAGGACTGTAACAGCATTAAGGACGATATAATATATTTCCACTTGTTAACATACAGCCATGATGAAAGGAATACCTCCATATAAGAACTTTTGCACCGAAAGCATCAACCTCTGAAAAGCATCAGCATCTTCAATCTGCATACTTACTGTTGATGTTCAAGGTTAAATAATACTGAACATGCTTAAAAAGACTATCTACTGGACTTATTCTATTCTCTTTCAATAACATCTTATTCACTACACAAGTTGGAGAGACACATTGCTGAGCAAGCACTCACAGTGCTGCTTAATTAAATTAATCGAGAACTGTTTAGAATGATTCTCTCCCAGTATATCATACTATGAATTATATACATTTTTCCATTTTAGTCCACCATATGTGCGCAAACTGCTCCAGGACATCAGTAACCATGGCTTTCAAATTTCTACTTAACAAATCCAACTATCAGCATTAATGTTAACAGCCAATAGAGATGCTTTCCACAAAGCCTGTTCAGTGTCTCTCTAGGTAGATTAACTAGAATGTACACCTACAGACCAAAAAAACACCAACAATAAACTTACAAATGATTTCACTGATGACTTATAGTGAATCACTGAGAGATCTAAGCGAATAAATAGCTGTGAGTGAGTCTCCCCTGTGCTAGGAGGTATTTATTACAATGACCTGCACTCTGTTGCATTGCCAATTGGATGAGAAATTGTCTTATTCCTCATCTGTTCTCCTCTCTCCATCCAGAAAGCGGTTAATAGGCCATCTGACCGAGTTCCAACAGAAACACTCTGATTAAAAAGACATTCATCCTCTGCCCAGACACATCTCGCACTGTCTTACACAGAAGTCCAATCAGCACAGACACACTTGTCCGCCCATATGCTGTCACATAACACATGTGTGCAGACACACACACACAGATGCGGAAAGTCTTGTGTCTGTATTTATGTTACATTTCTTTGTTAAATCAAAGTTTTCATTGATAATGTGACATGAATGCAACTAGAACTTGAAGATCCTCATGAAGTGTGTGTTCATGTCATTTGCACTTTAAAAAAATCCATTCTATATTATTTTACAATATATTACAGCGTCAGTGTATGACTGCAGCAGAACCTCCTCTGATAACCTGCAGCTGACCTGCATGTGACCTCTGACCCCTCCATGCTGACCAGAGGGGAGGGGTCAGACTGATAGCAGTGACTGTCTGACACTAATGAGACAGCAGCCCCAAAAAGATGGACGAGCTGAGGGTAAAGGAACTCTTCCAACGCTTGATCCCAAATGTTCCAATTCCACAAAGGTCTGTGCACCAAAACTAAGCGCTCAGATTAACACACACATGTGCATGAGCACACTCTGGTGACCGCTACATGTGAGTAGCAGACACTGTAGAGGTAGAAGCATGACGCATGCCTGAACACAATTGAAATTGAGAGTAGATTGTGTGAACAAACTCTGCAGGAGTCACTGTATCCCTATTATACTTGACGCTCATACGTTCCCACACAGTTTGAGTCAGCACACTGCTTCTATGCCAGAGTCTGTAAAACGGGTAATGAATGTGGCAGGAAACTGGGTTGGATTTGGCATATGCAGCCCATCCAGATACATTCTCAGCCATTCAGGAACAAAGCTAGCGTGAACACACTTGATGGGGCCAACTTACAAAATAGTTATTTCACATACCTTTTCACACTCATGGCTTCGTCTATGCAGTAGGCGATCCATCAACAGAGAAACCACCCACTATCATTCTACACACACAGACTCGCCAACCGGCACACAACTAACTGTAATTGCTTCAGGCACACACTTCGTACAGACACATACAAAACCATGCCCCTTTATAAGCTTTTTATTCACACATGCACACACACACACACACACACACAAGCACTCACATATAGTGCCTCTGTGTTGGCACTAAACAACCACCCTTTTGGGCACAAATACACATCATGCCAATCCATAAATCAGATGATAATTGAGTAGCATTGCACCAGTAATAAGCAGAGAAGTATAAACAGCCAGTGTCTGGACTGGGTACACCACCTCCCACTGGCATGCTAGTGGCTGCCTTCCTGGCAACTCAAAAACACACAAGCACACGCATACAGCACACACACATTTGCTGAATGCATTAATAGTAATGCAAAGACAAAACCACTTACTTACCTGTATGGTTTATAGATACATGTAAAAATGATTTTTAAAAAACACACATGATAGCAATGCAATGGGAAGAAGCTTTGCAGAAGTCAACGCAACCGAGAAGCTATACGTCTCCAGTGATATAAGTCAGGAAACATATAAAGTCTCTCATTGTGTTATTGCTGTGAAAGGAATGAGGACCCAGATTGTTTGCCATAAATGCATAGTACATTTACTGCCCCAATGGGATAGTCAAATCTGAGCGTGCAAATCAAATTTGAGCCAAAATGCCCCAATTTCCAACTTTATTCCTGGGAAAGTTTAAAACTAACCCAAAAGTAATGGCATGATGTCAAGAGTGATGGCGAGGGACAATGTCGGCGGTATCATGATGATATGTTTAACAGGCACACTGAGAATTACTTACCCAGGTCTGCAGACGTTGATACATGGAAACAAATGATAGGACATTAAGCCACATGATTAAAAACATTACATGTGAAAACAGTAGGTCACACTATACAGTTTTACAGTGTGATTACATCAGGCAAAAAGCATGACAGCTAGGAAGTGGTTTCAAGTGCTGGGAGGACACAATCTAGACAGTTTATGTCTCGTGGATTACTCCTTTATAAATAGAGCACTTAGGAATGAATTGAGATCCTACAAAGATCCGGTCACTTGGAAGGACACTGCTCTCCGAGGACACCCAAATGGTGGCCTGTGATGTATATGAATGTCACTGATATTTTTTTCCTCACCTCTCAAGTTCAGCGATTTTCTTCTCCTTGCATAATTTGTCCATCTCAGCATCCCTTAGAGCTCTCATTAGCCTCTCAACTTCCGATTGTGACTTCCCAGATTCCTCTTTGTTGCGAGCCACTTCCTGCTCCAGAAGCTTCAGACGATCTGTGATGTCTGGACACTTCAGGACTGTTTGTTCCGTTTGGGTCTTTTGGAGGAAGACAGGACATAGAGAGCAAGTGGATACATTAGTGATCCACAATACACTACATAGTTTAATATTATGGAAGTATCAAAGCAGATATACAGTGACCAGTTTAGGACATACCAGACTCAGTGTTTCAAGCACTGCTCTGTTTAAAGAGCTTTGAGACTTAGCTAAACTTTCATTTTAAAGTGGAATCATGAAGCTGTACCTTCAAACAATACATATATTAAAAAGTTATATACTGGAACTGGTATCACGGTATGGTAGAACTAATCCAGTATGCTAATACATTTATATGTTACATTGTTAACTGTAAGTATTAGCATGTAAGAATGTGACTGAAAGTACAGGTGAAGCTGGCAAAGTCAAGCTTAGCCCAACAAAGTACACCTGAAGCTCACAAACTGACTACTGGCTGAACGACTGACAGTGAAGCTGAGGTTGACCAAGCAAAGCTTCAAAGTATAGCTGAAAATGGCAAAGGACAGCTACGGCTGATGGATGTTGAGCTAAGCGTGACAAAATAGAGCTCAGACAGATTAAAGTTGAGCAAGGTCTGGCAACAGAGACATGTCCTAAAATGGCCTCTGCAGAAAACACACATATGCGAGCACAAATAAACAAGAGACATAAAATAAGAGAACCTACCATGGGACTTCCTGCTGGAGGCCCATCTACTTTGGCCGTAACCTAGAAGTTAATACAAATAGATAAAACAGATGTTAAAATGAGAATACAGCATAGGAACCAATACAGTCATGGAGAGATTGGACACTGACAATTACAAAGGGTCAAATGTGAGATCATTGTGCATGTATAGCTTTGAAACCTAAAGGAAAAGGTAAGTCAATCCTGAGTATGTGGTTAGGGTCCCAATCTAGCTGAAGCAGAACCAATCTGTGCCCCCCCCCCCCCCCCCCCTGTTCCTCTGTTGCCTGCTTTTCTGTGGTTTGTGTCTATCAGTTGCTTCCCTGGGGCGTCCGTCATGTAGAGTTTGGAGTTCAGTCATTATCATTATAAAATTACTGTCTCCCTCTGTTTGGCTGCGATTTCATGAGACCACCAAACATCTCAATGTTTTTCTCAAAGTAAAATGTAAGTTAAACTGATGAATTTCTTTTCTCTGACAAAAAATATCCCAGAGGAAGTTTGTACCCTAGAATTATCTTTCTCCCTCTTTCGCTTGGTCTTCACTTCACTCTGTCTACTGTGTGTTTGCAAAGATTGTTTAACTTGTTGAAACAGCTGAGGCCATTTGTTTAAATATCATCAAATGAGCGCGCACAAACACACACACACGCACAAACACACACACCACACACACTGATCAATTCATTGTTGGGTCTACATAGGTCTGGGACTGTACATGTAGTTCTGCTTGAGTCTGTCATCAGAAACAAAACAAGGAGTGTCTGTTAACTATTAACACTAGCCAATCTGAAAAAAAAGGCTTTTTTTACCTTGAAATTTTCCAGATAAACCATACGCATAAGTTGGCCTATGAATATGGGAGATACTGCCATGGGCACCGCACATGGAGCACAACAACACGTTTGAAAGGTCTTTAGAGAACATGCATGCATACTGACGTAACTTCGCAGGAACACATCTGTAAGTGTTAAAATACACCCTCAAAATGTCAATGATGACATTTTTGTGGACTATGACTCATTCATTTGATGTACTAGTTTTTTTTGTTTACACATTTGTATGCCTGTGGATATGACTTTGACTAACCTGTCTACAATATATATGCCACATGTGACCTTAAAAAGACCCGAAAACGTGTCACCTAATGTGTATACTATACAAATGTGACTGTGTAAGGATTACATGCTGTAAAAATGGGAACACAGCAGAGTCATCGTTTACCTCGTCCTCACCCCCGTTACCTCCACACCTAGCCTCATTCACTCGTGCACACGCATCAAACCCAATCTTAGCTTGCACAAAACGCATTAGGCCTAAGTGGACCAGAGTTTGTTATGTTCTTTCAGTGGAAAACTGAAAATACAGACAGGGGGAAAGCAGGGGCTGAGAGGACATTGAGTCCAACAGGAATTTGTGATATTATGACAGGAGGGGGAAGGCCAGTAAAGATACGATTACATATTTGGTCAACGAAATTATTATCATTCTTGGAAATGTCTCAGAAGTGTAAATATTACAAATAAGTTAAATATGTGTGGCCACCAGAATCTGAACTGGGTCAGAGGATAGTCACACCGAGGCTGGGTATCATTTAAAAAAAGGTTTTGGCTCCTAAAGGTAATAGTTGTCTTTGTATATCTTAGATATGACAGCATTCAATCTTAATACATTATCTGTCAGTGGAAAAATCAATGTCTGAAAGTGTGATCTCCCTATTATTGTCAAAAAAGAAAAAGAGACCAACAAAAAAGAAAAAAAGAAACATAAAAGGTAAGAGGATATGACATCCGCCTGGTTTGAAAAGAGTCTTTTGAATAGGATTCAAAAGTGAGTTGAGGTGTGGTGACTGCTGGCTGATTCAGGCCAACCTTCTTTGGAAAGGTCATTGCCTTCCCTGAGGTTCTTTACAATTTTCTCTTTGAAGAGCTAGTGTTTAGTTCCAGAAGTTCTTTATTAACCCCGGCATCAACAAATACTGTTTTATGGGAAGAGGATGAGGATGCAGTGAAGTCAACAGAGCTCTGAGGTCAAGATAAAAAAGCTTTGCTAACAGCTTGACTGAGTCAACAATACAAACATCTGCAGATACAGTGAGTGGGCCACCGTGTGTACACGACCTGATGGCAAACACAAACTACATCTGCATGAAAGGTAAATGTCTGTCATTCAAAAAGCTTATTTTCCTACTTTTGGAAGAATTTGAGATTAACGTCAAATAAATATGCTTCTCATACAACTATTGGATTAATGCCATGATCTGTGTGCATTAACTGTATGTCAAGCTGGTTTGTGAGGAACATTTCTTTTTCTGGTATCATCACATTGTCCAAATGCAATCAGTTTGCATACCAACAGCAATATCTTACAATCGCAAAGAAAATTCAGCTAATTTGCTCAGGAAATGTCTTCATGATACAAATTGAGATCAAGGACATTTTGCAGTATAGTTTGTGTCAAAACCTGTTGAGTATACGTAACTTTTTTTTAAAGATGTACAATAAGGAAATGCCCAATGTAAATAACGCAGCTTTCTTTTATTGTTTCATCACATTTCCTCTACAACACCTCGTGAAGCTTTTGCTGATTAATAAACTTGTATTGTTTTCTATTGTATTTTATTGTATCGCTGCGCAAAACTGAACTTTCCAGTATTTAGACCAAAGTACAAGTGGTTGTCAGCATCGAATTGTTTTATACACTCTCTGATGGTACTGAGGTCAATGTATGCTTGTGTATGTGTTTGTGCAGTAGCTCTGTTTGATCAGAAGCTAATCTCAGGCACCGTTACCAGTATTATAGCCTCACAACCACAATAAGATCAAACACACTTGCACATTTGAACACATTCAGACACTCACACATCCATACAAACATGAACTCAACTGTTGTTTCTGTACTGGCCTGCATGCACGGGCACACAGAAAGAAACACGTACATACACACTCAAAAATATAAACATGCAAACATCAGCTGCGTTTTTAAAGAATCTATAAGTTTACATAACAGGTCTGATGCCAGGTACACAAAATAGTCCAATTATGGCAACACTTCTGTCAGAGTGTGAAACTGCCTGCTACAAAGAGTTATGGAGCTGCTGTCCTTTCAAGTGGTGCCGCGTCAAAATTCAACAAGATATCATTTCACAGGAATGAGATGTGTGTATGCTTTTTATGAGAATAAAAGAAAACAGTCTCATAAATTCTGGCAGGGCGAGATTCTGTCCTGGCTTGTAAGCCTGGAAGAGGAAAAAAAGGGAGAAAAAAGACAGCCAGGCCTCTGACTTGGCACCCGGACAGGGTTAGAGGGATCTTTTACGTCCATAAATCACTCTCTCTTAATTCATCCCTTTATCCTGTGGGACAAAGTGCAGGCAGGCCCTTTGCTAACAATACTGTGGATGCATCCAGGAGGTAAGAGTGGAATTACTATTACTGGATATGTGTGCTGGGTTCAAGTAGTGTATTACAACCAGTGCAGAGTGGTTGTAAAAGTTCATTATTTTAATAATTTTTGTACAATGACAAATAATCAAAAAGCGTCAGAATGTTGGTTTGAAGTATTCAACAGTAAACGGTTTCGGGAAAGGTACTTGTTAGTATTTGTTTTATGAGGTCTTTGAAATTAGATTTTGTGTTTGGGCTCATTTTAAAGCTTGGCACAAGAGGCCAAGCATATGCTGTTATGATGTGGATAACGATGAAATATTGATTGCTGTTTGTCTGCAGTTCATGCACATACCAGACTATCAATCTTGTTTACAATGCTTGTATCAACATGCACACTGTTTCAACCACACGTTTTGTTTTGGATATTTCATGTAAAATGTTATACAATATCCGAAACATGTTTACAAAAACACTGCCTATCACACATATTTTTTGTAAGGTATCAAGAATTCATCAAAACAATCCATACTGACCGCTCCATCGGGCCTCTGGTTCTGAGTCAGGACGGAGTTAGCAGGCTGAGTCTGGGACAGTTTCTGGGGCTGCAGGGCTGAAAGTCTGTCCTTTAATACCTGGTTCTCCTTTGTCATCTGTTCCAGCTCCTCCAGACGAACCCTGTCTTCTCGCTCCTTCTGCTCACGCAGACTCTCAATTACTCGCTCCTGAAATAGTAAAAGGACAAAAGAAAATAATGTTTTCATGAGAGGTGTGAGTAGTCTTATAATGATGAGGCTAGATATCCATCTTCTGCATATTCACATTTTTAAAAATGTGTGTTTTGCTTCCAGTGTGCAAAACATTGTCAGCCCTGTGTGATTTCAGTTATTTCCTATCAATATTGAATAATTTTAGCCAGGGACTGGTTGGCTCGGCAGCATGTCTCGCAAAGTGAGATTAAATACCATCATAAATGCCCAAAATAAATAATACTGCCGTAAATAATAGCACGGAGGTGATCAGAGCCAAGTAGAACACAGAGAGATGGGGGAAGCAGGAGAAGGGTTGAGCGACAGAGACAGATTCTTGAGAATGGATTGGACAGAACTGTAGATCACTTCCCAGCGACTCTGCATTGCCTGCTGATAAGCCAAGTTGGAATGTTTACATCATCATTTTCTCCATTCTCTAATCCCATCGGACAGTGGGAGGACCACGGCTTTGGGCATTGGCTTGAAATCAGTTCCACACTACGGGTGGTGGAGAGTGCAAGATGTGTGTAGTAGGTGTGTGCTAAGGTGTATGTGCGTGTTTTTAGGTGTGGACTGAAGTGATTATCAAGGTGTTTACTCAGGTGTTTATTTAGGCACAGAGCAGAGCTCAGCAATGAGGCTTTACGATGTGGCATTGCTGCATGATTGGCAGCTTTAAAACCTTGGGTAATTGAACAAATACACCCTCTAACTAGACCTGGCACAGTAATGCACTGCATAGTGGGCTTTGGAGGAGAGGGCGAGAAAGAGAAAGATCATAAAGGGAGAGAGACCACATGGCTAATAGGTCCTGGGTGTTTTCCCCACATTATGAAATATCTCTAGGATGTTTGGGATTTAGCAAAAGAGATCATGATGTGATAATAAAACCTGCCGCGATGAGACTTCAGTGTGGAGCACACGTAAATACTACAAAAATACACAAACATTTCATCACAGACAGGCACATGTGCGTATACACACACACCAAAGAGCAGGGCTCGGCTCGGGCACAATGCCCCAGCCTCTTAATTAGAACCACAGCACTGTGGCGAGCGACTGGCTCCAAGAGCAGGTTTGTGACAGGGAGTGTGATTAGCAACACATACACTCACTCTTGTAAACACATTACACCCACCCTGTGTTGACCACAAAGTCTGAAAAGCTCGCCATCATTCTCCTCGTCTTAGCTGACTTATATGTAGGCTGCATCAGAAGTGGTTTTTGGGTAAACAGACCGGGCCGAGGCAGAAAAGGGATTTACAGTTTATTGTTGCCATTATGCTATTCATTTCAAAGTCTGGCGGCAACAAACACAAATTTAGGTGATAAAAGATCATTTTAATTGAAAACATATTTGTAGTGAATGAAAAACGTGACAACCAACATCAACATGTTAATAGATCAATTTCAGTGAGAAAAATGCAAACAATTATTTTTCACACACAGATCTGTCATGAACTCAAGCACCCCTGCGTCTGACTCCACTTCACCTGCTCTCACATGATTAGTGTTAAAGCACTTAGCATTGTGCAAAGGACATACATTTGTTATTGAGGAGGGTTTGTTAGCTGACAGCGCACAAATGTTATATCTCCCATTCAAAACAAAACTTCAATCTAGTTTTAATACCACCTTTTTAAAATGTCAGTAACGAAGCATAGCACTAAGTCAGGCTTGTCTTAGCTGATTGGCATCAGCTGTTTGCAGTATGCTTCACAATGACTGGCTCATTCACAGCTGTGGCTGGTAACATCCAATCATATTCTCCAGGCAGGAGAGATGCATGACTCAAATTGTGTAATGGAAGCTCCTGTAAATTGTTTTTCTACTGACCTTGTCCCTTCAGTCCCTAAGACAAGTATGCACTTGGCAGGTCAGAGCACAAGTAACACAAGCTAACGTGGCAAACAGAAATATGTATGCATTAACATAAATACTGTGGCAACCACTAGAAAAACAAGAAGTACAGCTGGACATCCACATCTGTCCTAACAAGGAACTCTATAAACTCTTAAGCAGCAGCCAGTGCCAACAAAATGTATCCATCTTTTTGCCTGCAGTACAAACAAACACATAAATGGGAACCATTTTAGCCTGCAGCACTAAAGTAATCATGTTTGTTAAGACTGTAGTACCAACAAATGTGTGCTAGCAACAACTTCAAACATGAAACAAACCTACGCAAGATCAAGTCTCTCTGAAATGAAGCCAGTCAGTTCAAGGGAGACTGTATTTATTTCCAGACTAGGATTTGACATCTCCATGGTCAAATTCAGTAAAGAATATAACATCAAATCTAACCTGTGGATAAGCCTGTCTCCAATTAAAAAAGCACTGGCACTGAGTAACCAAGAGTGCAAATGCAAAAAACAAATCGCTAAAGACTTGTCTCGAAAGTAACTCCTTTACCAGGGAATATGTCAAAATCTAACTTTATTGGGTAAAGTACCTGATGCACTGCATTTTACTAAAGACAAAACATCAATGGCCAACAAGACCATTCATCTTTTAATGTTAGTGCTGGCATGCCAGCTCAATGGTGCTGAAGTGAAGCTTTATGGGGACCAGCTGCTCTATCATGTTGCCAGAAAACAACAAATGCTCACCCGTCCACCCATGTGGAGTTATTCTGCTTAGTTCAAATTGATTTACATGGTCGTACAGCTATGCAATTAATGCTGCAATGTATCTTCCAATATAATATATATATATATATATATATATATATATATATATATATATATATATATATATATATATATATTATGGATGCATATGTTACAGTGCTCATCATACTATTTGCTGAGGCTATGTATGTAGGCCAGTAAATCCACCACAAAGACCACTGAGACTTAAAAGTACAATAATAGTAGCCTCTTTCATTAAGTTCCCTATTGGTCAGTTAATATTTGTTTCCTCTATGTGCGTGGCTGTGTTATCTGGTACTGAATTTCCATCCCAGTTGGATCCTTTGTAACTGTGTTCCTTCTGCCAGCTCTGTTCTTTGTCTTCTACTTTCAAATGCCTTGCAGAAGTTACTCATTTTTTACTCTGCCTCCATCTTTACATTCCTTGACCTCTTCCTCCCTTAATTCTGAGGCCACCTCTTCCATCAGAGCTGTGCCTCTTCTGCCTGCGATTCCACTTTTCCATACCTCCATTCCTCCCCTTTTTGGAACTTCTATCCTCCTCTTATTCCATGGATCATTCCCTCCCTATGTTCAGCGCAGTTACAGACAGGGACTAATCCTCTGTCTATGTTCACCTTGGACCTCCCTTCTCCTTCTTTCCCTTACAGTTTTCAGAAAGGACCTCATCTAGTGTGGTCCAAGGTCTATAAATAAGGAGGCTGTGTCAGTAAGTTATGGCATTGAATCATAGCAAAGCACGCAACTTAATTAAGCCGGATGCTAGCTTCCTGAAAGACAAGTGTACCTCAGTGGGTCAACATTTCCAGACCAGTTGGTGGTCATCATTTTGTGAGTTTTTATTCAGTCTGTATCGTATAGTCTGTTGTTATATCTACATCTGACAAACACGTTTTAGTTTCCTTCACTAATAGTGTGCATATTTCTTCACATCATTTCTCCAGCAACTATTAACCAACTACTAACCAGAGCAACCGTGATCCTCACCTCAAGTCTCTTTTCTCAACAGGTTCTGTCAGATTTTCTAGACCTCCAACCTATTCAATAAGGCTCTTCTCCTCCACCTCCCTTCATCCCTCCCTCTACCCTGTACCTTTTCTGATAGAGCTTCCTCCAGTGTGGTCAGCGCTGTGTCTGTGTTGCTGGAGTCAGTCTGAAGGCCCTGGACCCTTTCCCTCAACCCAGCCAGCTGTTTGTCCTTATCCTTTAACTGCTCCAACAAGTTCTCAATCTGGAGAGAGATGGACAGAGACAGAAACAGGGGAGCTGAGGTTAGTTACATGTTGATGTGAAACAAGCGTTATGGGCATAAATGTTTAGACCAAACCTGCAAAGTTATGGAGCATTCGTGCAAAGTACACAACTGGACTATAGTGACTGGAGACCTTGCGGTACCAAAGCACCACATAAAGTAATTATCCTATTGACCGC
Source organism: Cyclopterus lumpus (assembly GCF_009769545.1). Classification (NCBI taxonomy): domain Eukaryota; kingdom Metazoa; phylum Chordata; class Actinopteri; order Perciformes; family Cyclopteridae; genus Cyclopterus; species Cyclopterus lumpus. The sequence goes on from NC_046972.1 coordinate 14,770,983, forward strand.
CGAGTCATCGAGATGATGAATCTAGACACTGAATAGTGTGCTCAGCCTCTGGCTGAATTCTCCAATTTCCTGCTGTAATGTCTTCCATTCGTGCCCGGCATCTTAAAGATGAGCAGCAATGAAAGTCTCCACTCTATGGCTTGGGTCAAGACAATTATGGTTGGATCCATGAAGAGAGAAGAAGTTAGACTCCGTGGAGGGGTGTAAACAACACAGCCATTGGATGGTGTGACTAAATCAGCTTCAGTGATAGTTTAGTAGCATTTTACTAAGAGCTAATACAGCCCATTGGCTTTTGGGACGGTGTTTCTGCGGCTAACCTCATGTCAGTAAAGTGCTCGTGCAATAGCCAATTGATGTGTTCAAAAGCCTTTATCGGATGAACATCCGCAAAACAGAAAAGGAACACACAAAGACACATTCACAGCTACACGCACACACACACACAGGCGCACACACAAACACAAAACCCCCCCGAGCTGTACCAACCAAAACACTAGCAGATGCAGCTGGAGTAGGGCACAGTGCAATGCAATGAGACTCCAGAGGTCTACAAATTAGTTACAAAGGGAAAGCACATGTGATGACAGGACATTGTGACATTGTGACTTATAATTTCCACAAGTACACCACTCTACATTCTATTGAATTTGAATTAAAGTTATCTTGATTAAAAAAAACGTATTTGAAAAGTTGATTGACTCCCTGAGATCTCCTGAGACCTATACACTGGCATTGGGCATATATTTCCCTGTCACCAACTCAGTCTTCTTTAATGTTTTTTCAACAGGCAGACAAAGCACAATTCACTCACTGCTGCAAAGCATTAATTCCACATTTGACCCAAGTGGTCCTTTCTCAGCTCAGGGCTTGAATTGTACAAAGGAAAGGCACATGCAATGAAAGGAATTCATTATTTAATGAACATGAGAATCCAATAAAAGAAATAAAAGAAAAGCACTTCAGGCCATCAAGAAACCACAATGTAACTGAGATGGTGACAGGCTAGAAAATGTCCAGTGAGGGGGGGGGGGAGAGCTGCATTCCAGTCATGGGTACATAGATAGATAATGTCCAAATCTACACAGCTATTTTACAAATTAATTCAATTAGACTTCCGACTTTGGTGTTCTCTGCTCCCTGGAGGGCAAGAGCAAAGATTTTAAGGAGCCATCTTGGTTTTGGCAATGGAGGGAAAGTTGCAGGATGGGAATATGCAGCCAGGACCCTTTGGCTGATCTTGATAGGTTAATGACAGCCATTATACAGCCAAGCTAAAGGTCTAGTAGGTCAGTCCACAAGCGATAGGAACATCAAACCCTTCAGGGAATGATGGGAAAGCTTCACACTCCCAGAGTCAGATACAATTCCCAGCAATTCATGATTGCCATGGGTGTGTTCGATGGGATTTTAGGGTTGATAATGTGTGAGAGAGAAAGAGGCATGGTGATTATTCTCTTATGTTTCTCCCATTTTAAGAGACAGAGCTGAAGAGATACTTTTCACTTACTTTACAAGGGACGTAGCCACTTAAGAGGCAAAGCTAGACACATAACATTCTTGGTCTCCACTTCATGAAGCACGAATGATTCCTCACAGATTAAACAAGACTCACACTCACACGCATTAAACACAAGATGAAGTACAAACAAACCAAACATGGTTTGGCCTCTAGTTGTAGCAGCTCAGTAGCTTTGACATACCTTGTTAAAATAAACAGTAAAATAGTAAATACCCAACGAAACATATACATTTGCACTCATGCACACCCTAGCTCCCTATCCCTATGGGCACCACAGAGCCCTATTTTAAGTCAAATTGAGCATGTTGCCCCTGGTCTTAGATAAATGATTACATTCTTTACCAGGCTTCAGTTTGCTTTGGCCAGGTCGCACAAAAAAACAACCACTTGATGAAATATTTATCCACGTTGCTCTGCCTTCTGTGAAATTGTGCAGAAAAAGCGTTGAACAGAACTTAAAACGTTGTAAAGAGGAGTCAAGTGAGTCATGGATATGGGAAAGAAGGCAAGGAATTCTGTCAGAATGTGCAAAGTCAAAACATGCTCTCCAAAGAGAAATGCCTTTTATTGACAGGCGAGGTACAGGGCAGACGTATGCCCTCCTGGGAGAGAGGGGGGCCAGTAACTTGATCGTTATGAGAGAAGCAGTCATTCATTTTATCTCTCAGTGTAGGCAAGCTCAAACTATACTCCCGCATATCTCTCTCTCTCTCTCTCTCTCTCTCTCTCTCTCTCTCTCTCTCTCTCTCTCTCTCTCTCTCACAGACAGGCTTTGATCATTAAACCACGGTGCATATGTCATCCCACTCTCCAACCACACACGCCTCCCGCTGAAGCAGACCACCTACAATAGGCCGCTACCATGACTCTATGGGCCAGGCAAAGTGAGTGTGCATCCTCCTGAGAAACCATGACGTCTGTCTCAGTCGTCTCCCACACACATGGCTCCCTACTGTTTACAGCTATACTGTTTTGAGTCTGATAACTTTATCAACAAGCTGATAGGATGGGACCAGGTTCTCCTTAAATGTGTTAATGCATGGTTACCATTTACTGACCTTTTGCAAAATAGTAGTTAATCAATCGACTAATCATTGACATAATTATGTCTATGATTATGATTACAACCAGTCAAATTGTAGTTTACATCCATGTCTGTCCAATAAAATGGGACTGACGGACAACCTGAAAACATAATACCTCCGGCCACGGCTATGTGTTGTTGAGGCATTAACTATTATGAAGTTGGTGGTGCTGGATACACTCAATTTGTTTTTTGACATATCAACTTGTTGGTAAAACTAGTGGGTTGAAAGTGGACTGTGATATTGTGAAACAAACATTATTAAATATGGCATGTGGCACGTGGCACGTGTGAGAGGAGGAATTTAGATGTATGAAACAGTAGCCACCATGCATTCATGTAAAGAAACCTTTTTGATTCTGTTTAGTAGGCTTTGTTATCCATTGGAAAACTTGCTGTTGCATTGCTGTTGCAGTCTTTAGAGTATGATCATGATTAGGACGAGCTGAGTTCTAATGTAATGGGAGAGAAGTTAGCGAACCAGTATCTGGCCTTGTGTTTCTGGCAAAAATCATAATCTAAAAGCAGCTTCTTCGACAGGAGAACCGCAAACCCGGTCGACCCGTCTGTCTTCCATCCAAACTAAGAACTAGAACTCGGTGGCCTCCAGAGGAATCATTTCTGCAGGACACAAAGGAGACCAGCATGGAGCGTGACCACCATAAGAACACAATCGTTGGAATTTTAAAATGCTTTTGGACCAATAAAAATACCAAACAAAAAGGCAACTAATTTCTCTGCACTTGTCATTGCCTCTGAACATATGACAGGGACAGTTGTAAAACACAAAGATCCTGGCACTGATATGGTACGCATGTATACACACACACAGCCACACACAAATACAAAGATGCACAAAAACCACAAACTGAACAATATGTAGTAATACAGTGTGTACTTCCCCAGAGAAATCTGTCACAGTCAGACAGAAAAACTATGAAAGACTACACACTGGAAATGTCATTATGCTACTTAAAGTAGTCCACAATCACATAATGCAATCCAAATAAAGCATGTACATTTCAAACTGTGTGGTTAAGTGTGTGAGTGTATTACAGTATACTCAAACATGTACACCTGCATACTGTTCCCACCTCCTGCCTTCCAGAGTGTGATGAATTCCAAGATTAATAAAGGACGTCCTACTGCCCCTCAGCACTCACATGTTATTCTTCAAAGAGAAACACAGTTTGCTCTTGAAGTTCAGGGAAGATAGTGACCTTTGCAGTGTGAGGAGGGTGTGCACTTCCTTTAACCCCCGTCCCTCCACCAACTCTTCACTGCCTGTGAAGAAGAGCAACACAGGCAACACTGGAAGACTGAGGAAACGCAGATATTGTGTGAACTGGCGCCCCTATGTGGCACATTACTGCAGCAGGCCCATATAACCACTTGTGACAACTCCGGAGTTAATTTAAAATGAAAAATGTTGTCTTTACAGAGCAAGGTAAAAACAGAGGAGACACTGTCCTCGCTGGTTCCAGATTTGAGGAAGACAATCACCTTCTACACTCTACCCCATTATAGAAGCTTGTCAAGAAATATAAATGGACTTATCTACTGATAGAGAACTGCCAGTATTTACTCATAGTTCTGAAGTCTCTATCAGATCTCTGCGGACCGTTGAGCCGACTGACTGGGAATGTACAAAAGAGGACAGCGTGACACACAGCACCCTAAAGCAGAAGATGACGCCTCTCCCCTATTCCCCTTGAATGACCTTTCTGGTGTCATGCTGCTTTGCTCGAGGAGCCATTACTCATCTGTTATCGACCAGAACGACGGAGAAAAATGACTTCATAAGACGAGCGGTGCCTGAGAGAGGGAGGAGGAGGTGGGAGGGTCAAGAAGCACGATGCTCAGGTTCTGAAATCATCCACACTTTTCTAAACAAGGAAAAGTAGAGCTTGTGATTTATTTCTGTCAGGGAGCCATTGTTCTTTCTAAACTAGAAAAGAAGAGTTTCCCCTGATAAAAGAATGGAAAACATGTATACAAGTGTGTATTGTGCCACTGTGTACCTGCATGTGTGCTAGCGGGCCTGCATGTCTCTCTATATCTGCTGTGCTGTTCTCTACCAAATCTCTTCTGCATCCAAACCAAAAATAATCAAGCAGGCAGGTCCTTGTCTATCCTACGGCCAAAGTGGGGAAAAAAGGTTTGTTGAGGTGAAACTCGGAGCAAACGAAAGAGACAGAATTTTCTAAGGGTATCACTAAAATTACAACTGACTCTCACAGCAGCTACCTCTCCATTGCCCCGACATTCATTCTGCTCCTAACCATCAGCGCCTGTTTAGAAATACAAAGGTGCTCTGTGTCCATCAACAACACACACATACACACCCTCTCTCTCTCATTTGAATGCAGGCGCACAGGCGTGTAAACATACACACAACTTATGACTACAGAGAAACAAGCGTACAGATGAACACACATGATAAGCCTCATCTATCAATTTTCAGAAATGGGTTATAATTTACTTATATACTTTTACAAACTTTCCTTTATTTTATCAGCATGCATACAAGGATGAATCAATCAAAACTCAATCATTCCTAAATTGGAAGTGATCTTAGTTACAAATTAAGAACTTTGGCACAACCTCAGAAACATGAAATAAAGTAAAGTAGCTATGAATGCTGGATGATACCAGCGTGAATAAGGTCAAGTCAAACATCCACAGAGATAATAATAATATTGAATAAACAAACATTATTTAGTAGTCAAAGTGCTCAGCTTTCTACTTAACAAAGTTTATAAATTAACAACAAATTACAGACGGCATTCATACAATTCCATGGAAAGATTTGAAACAACATTGGCATGACATAAAACTTGAAATTAAAAAGCAAATAACTGACCAAACGTCATGAGGGGGCCAAGGAGTTACAGCTGCTATCATCAGAAATGGGATAAGGATGAGAGTTTACTGAATTATTTGAATATTGTGTATTGGCTAAAGCACATTATATTAACGCCAGTCGCTCATAATGCCGTAACTGTCGATAACCAGGAAAGCAGCTCTTACCTAAGTCACTCAAAAACACTGCTCAGAAAGCGAGAAATATTTTACATACACAACTCATCAGAAACCTAAAAAGTAAAAAACGTTTGCATTTAACCACTACCACCTGTTTTAGGACTGGTAGGAAAAAAATACGTTGGTCCAATGTCTGAAAAACTCAAACAAAACACTGAAGAAACTTTGATAAATTTTTTTTTATGGTTAGTCAAATATTTAAGTAGCTTGATAAATAGGCCTAATGTTTGTGTATGTGTTTAAAAACATTAGCATTTCACTCACAGACAGAAACAGGAAACCATATCCCCTGTCTAATTCCGTAAATTCGTTTTAACATGTGGCTTATTCTGAATTTACAATACGGATCACTGAGGAATACACACACACACACACACACACACACAACGAATTTTATCATGAATGTCCGGCCTGGTTCAGCCGATTGGGGGCTGTATGTAGCACTTACACATATGACAAGTAGACATCCTCCCCCTCTACCCACACATTCCTCCTGAAAGTAATTTACACAGAGACCCTTCACTGCATTCATACATATCAAATAGACACGCATATGTACACTTACAATACACGCACACACACACAGAGAGAATGATCCAGCAAGAAAGACGAAGCAAATGTTGTTTCATTGTAATTTTTTCTGGTCGACCACAGTGCAAAACGAGACTCCTTCAGATCCCAGAGCTGTTCAATGAAGACAGATTGCACTTGTGCAAGCTGAGCTGTACGTGAGTGTGAGTGTGTCTGTGTGTTTGCCGGCCAAGTTGATCCACGTCCATGCTCTTTAGGCTCAAGACCCTATCTTTGCCCCCCTCAGCTGCGGAATGCTGCAGTGATTGCTGGGTAATTACCCTGACGCTTCATTCCTTTGCTCCCAGCACCATTAGTATTAATTCTTTTCTTTTTCTCCTCTTTGGAGAAGGGGAATGGGAGGCCTTTGATCTAAAAGGGAGGGGGAGAGAGAAAGAAAGACAGAAACAGAGAGAGAAAAAAGAGAGAAAGAAAGAAAAAAGAAATTACATGTGGCCACCCGGCGGGGACCACAGCAGCTGTGTGTGTGTCAACCTGTAGCTTCTGACCCCGGCACACTTTACAGTGATCTGGTCAGACAGGTCAAATGCAGCATGCAGTCCTACAGTTCAACTCTGAGCCACGTCAGACAAAAACTGAAGTGTCTGCCTCAGATAGTAGAGTATGAAATACTAACACTAGACTGCCAACAGGTTAGGTCGAAACAGGTCAGACTGAGTTATGGCGTGTGTCAGCATCAGGATACAGTCAGGTTTAGGTTCTTGAGGTTCTTCATCAAGTGGGAGAGTCATCATGATTTCTTCAACTGCAGTGCACGTGTTGTGGTCAGGAAGAAGAGGGACTTGAATAGCTGGAGCCTGACATATGGCCAGACACTGGGTTTGTCTTGACTGATGTGTAGCCTGACTCCAATCAGCCAGCCTCAGGCTCTCACCATTAACCCCGGCTGATTGCTGATAGGAGCAGGAGGGGGATGCAGGGAGGCCTATCACAGGCTGTTTACCGGAACCTCCCCAGCTCCAACGGGCTTATCTGTAACCATGTCTCTCTGCTGTGATTGGTCAGATGGAATCCATTAGGATGAAAGGCATTGGTGGCCCCATCACAAGATCTATCAAGATCACACACACTCAAATGCAGAAACGTACACGTACAGTAGAGAGTTATAGGATCTCTGAGAAATACAGCTGTTCCACACACACAATTACTCATCTGGAGTACTGACAGTCTGCCCTACAGTGTATTGAGGTTAGGTATGGCATGATTTTTTCAATACTGCAAAATCAGGTCACGTCTTTATATTCAAGCTATGCACCTCTACTTTATAACATTATTAGTCGTAAAATCAGTAGTTAGGGCTTGTTATCTTTTGGAATTTTTCAAAACAAGTGCCAATACAATGTACTTGAGTTTCGGTAACTCATGCGCTTTTAAATACTTCAGTTTGATGAATACAAACCAGTATTTTATACAAAACCCCTTGTTTTATTTATCAAAAATGTACCACAAAAGGCATTTTTGCATACAGTGTTGTTTCAGACAAAGTAGCAGTACAACTTGGATGGATAATTCACAGGCTAAAATAAGCAGTTTCCTGATTCAGATCTGGACATATCTGAACAAAGTTTAAGTATACAAGACTAACAATCTGACAGAGCAGTTGATGCAAACGTGTAACAATTGCTGATACTCCAACTTTTCTACAGTACTTAATAATAATATAGAACTGTTTTAGAAATTAGTTTAAAATAGTAGTGTAAATAAATCTGCATGGGTATGCATGCATTAAAACAAGGGATGCAAATGTATTTAAACAATAATCGAACCTCATAAAATTATGAAAAATTGACAAAAAGAAGAGCAAATTCCCCCAAGTAAGATCAAAGTGTGTGTGCGTGAGGGGGTTGGGGGGACAGGTAATGTTGAAGGCCAGGGAACATCTCTATTTGTCTCTCTCTCTCTACTTTTCTTCACAATCAAAGGCCCCGCCGTGCTGATGACACCAGGCTAGAGCAAGTGCTGAAAGAGTCTGGCTGAGGGTGCTCTGAAACAGAGCTGGGTTCCCCTGAGAAAGTCTAGGGGATACCTGCTAGACACTATTATAACGAACAGAGACCCTTGTGTACAAGGCATCCTTCTGTATAGACACACACACACACACACACACACATGCACACATATGCACACATATGCCCGATGTGGCCAAAGCAGACGTAATCAAATCTCCCTGTCTGTGGTTGCTATAGGGAGAGAACATGATAGGGGATAGTATACTTCCATGCACACAGCCAGCCTTTTTAAAAGCATGAATATGGATTGAGACGACCACAATGTTTGAACATGAATAACACATGTTTGCCAAAACCACACCACAACTGGCTCTGCGTGTGTACCTCCCACACCCCTTCCCCCGCAGCGAAAGAAGAAGAAAAAATGACCGAAAATAAATAAATAAATGCATCATTATACATTGGTCATGGTCTCGTAGACCAAGGGCTCGAACAGAGCTCCCACTGTTCTGATTGTGATACGTAAGACTGAAAAAGCCGGCACAAACCTAGCATATGCATCTTTCGATTTTCATTTAAAGACCTCATTATTTTTTCCGTTAAATTCAGCCTCTAACTATTATGATCAATGTAGGGATCAAACTACAGCAATGACATCATGGTACCATGATATAAGTCATGGTGACTGTCCATGGAGAGGCATCTAGAAAAGGATTAAAATACTCATAATCTCCCGGGAGCGAAAATAGGGCATCAGTGAGTGATATAGTCTCTGCAGTGGTGCACTACAATAATTTCAAAAGTCTGGTCAATCTGTGACTCATCTGCCCCCCAAGCCTGGGAGTAATTTCTCCAGTATGTAAAGTGTCACTGGCTATATTAAAGAATTGATTGCCAAGGGGCTAAATAAGGGCACTTAACTATTCAGTAGTTCCACACTGCAAACGCAGCTGACCTTTAACCCTCATTCTACCTCATTCTACATTTAACATACAAGGACTACTTACTGACTGATCAACAACATCCTAGCAAAATGTTAACTAATTTATTTTCAGAAAATTATAGTTTTTGTAACTGATTTTAAGAAAGAGATTATTTCTATTTCAGGAAAGGTACAGGTCTGTGCTTCATCTGTTACCATCTCCTTCAAAATTACTGAGTGTACAAACTGTATCCCCTAATACATATACATTGGTATATACATTGGTAGAGCTTCAAGACAAGGTAAAACATGAAGAGAAATTAATCATTAAGAACTAATTGAGTTAAGCAGGAGTATACTCCTGGGGTCTGCAGGGACCCATGTTGATAGGATGAGGATTCAACTTCAAACTGTAACAAATATACATGTGGTTTCACTGAAGTACTCTAATATATATGTACAGTACATTAAGTCATCAGTGGACACTTAAAATACTTGGCAGAAACCTCTAAACTTGTTGAAGGTGAAAGAAAGAAAGCTCTTTCAATCAGTATGTAAAAGTAAAAGAAATTAAAAGAAAAAACTCAAACTCAAACATCCAAAACAACACAGGGCCACAGTAGAAAAGGTATTTCCATTTGGTATTACACCCACATAAAAATCCAACAGACAGTTGTTGCTCTTAGCTTTCCAAATGTCAATTCCTTATGACCGGAAAGAGAGCAAGTTTGCATCCACACACACACGCACACAAAAGTGAAAACACATTATGTCACACCAGTTGATCTGTCATCAGCCTGGGTCATCAGCATGAACACTCTGTGGAGGGGAATTGGACCCGTTTGGAGTGAAGATAGAGAGCTAGTTGTAATAACACAGATGCATCATCCCTGAAAGCTGTCCAGGAGGACACGTTTGTGTGCTTGAGTGTCTGGTTTAGATATTGACTCTTTTCATAAGGGGGGTCCTATGAACTGGGTTTAGTTGACTCGTTTGGAGCTGACAATTTTATAAGTTGGACTTTTAAATGATCGGGGTCAGTCATAACATAACAGTTTTTTTACAATTGGAATCCAATGATTTACATAGTCTGAACGGCTTTAATTCAACATTCCTGTCTTTCCCCTTATATACAGATGTGTTAATTGTTGTGAAAACTGGGCCCCAACACAGAAAAAATACTTCCAATGAATCAAAACTTGTTCCAGGGATAGTTCACCCAAATATATATATATATATATATGAATTTAATTTCAAAATTGAGAAGACATTTAAATAATCAACAGCAGAAACAATATATTGCTTACTCTGGGTAATCCCCAGACCTATTTATCTACTCATGTACTGAAGAAAGAATCCCGATAAAAACAGTTGACAGTATGTTGACAAATGGATTTCCTGCAATTCACGATCCAAATGTTGTGACTGATGACCACAATGAGGTAAACACGTCAGTTCGCTGCTATTGTATTAAAAAGTCATTTTAAAGTCATTCTGTATCTCTCCAATATCTCTGGGTGCAGGTAGTAACCCCACACAACTATAATATAGCTATCTGAGTAGTGAAGTACTGAACGCACTGAGACATTGAGAACCAAAAAACACATTGCACTTGCAATTAATTCTTTGATGGTAAGTACCATATTTGCCTGAATCTAATGTGTGAAGAGACACATATAAACAAGATGGAGGAGGCTCTGGAAATGGACAAGCAAACACTGACCAGAGAGAAAGAGGCTTTTCAAAGAGAGTGGGCTCAAATGAATGAGATGAGGAATGCCTTTCAGTTGGAGAAAGAAAAAAGAAAAAAATAAAGAAAAACTTTCAAGAAAGAACTAAGCGCAAACTATATGATAAGAAAAGCCTTTACTGCAGAACAAACTGCTATGTGTGAGAAAATGAAGGTCTTCAAGAAAGACATGGTCATAGCATTCAAGAAAAGTCAGACATCCAGAAGATGAGAGATGGTTTCCAGTTGGAGAAGGAGAACATAGAAAAATAAAGAAAAGCCTTTGATAAAAGAAATTAAGGAAGAATATCAGAGAAGGAAGGCATTTAAAACAGATAAAACTGCTAGGTGTGGGGAAAGGAGGGACTTCTATATTAAAAAGGAAGAGATGGCGAGAGAGGCCTACATTAAAGAAAAGTCACGTATCCAGAGGATGAGAGATGGTTTCCTTTTGGAGAAGGAGAACATAGAAAAAGAAAGAGAAACCTTCAAAACGGAGCTCAGGGTCCAACGTATGAAAAGGAGAGTATTTGGTGCTGAAAATGATGCAATGGATGATGCCAGGGAGTCCTTTAAGGAAGAAAAGGAAGAGGAAGATGATGAGGAAGGTATACATTCAAGAAAAGGCAGGCATCCAGAGGATGATACATGCTTTCCAGTTGGAGAAGGAGAACAAAGAAAAAGAAAGAGACACCTTCAATAACGAACTTAAGGAAACATTTAAAACGAGAAAGGCTTTTGATGGCTTTTAACCAGAAATCTTTCCATCGAGACTTCACAAGTAGTATGACATTTACTTTTACGGTATGTGTTTACTATCAATACAAGTCTTTTGTGCTTTCCACTGATTGAAGTCCAATAATTTGACTCTTAACTGAAATCATAAGAAAACATTTTCAGGAGGTTTGAGGGAAAGTCACAATTAAACACAAAAAATAAAAAGAATGTACTGATTTCTTTTTGTTATCCAGCAAACTTGAAAGTCAATAATTAGAAGAATTATGAGCAAAACTAATTCTTAATTTCAGTTTAGTTGAGATCAAGGCACACTGCACTGCTACGTTCATCATCCATTATGATCCATGATAATTGTGGAAAAAGGCTTTTCAGATTGGGAGTATATGTTTGGAGAGGAAGGTGTCCTAGAGAGAAAAGGAGGAGAAAAACACGTAGATGCAGAGGAAGTGGGAGGCTTTCTGCAAAAAGACAAATGAAAACATCAATAAATGAGCAGAAACTGGCCAGTGAAAAACCAGCTATCATGGCAATGACAGGCAGCATAAACCAAAAATCTGCTTTGTCATCATCCAACCTAATCTAACTGAGCCTGTAGGGATGAAACTGGCAACAAAAGCTTAGAGTAAAATAGTGCAACTGCACACATGCCATGTATTAAAATATCACTATAGGTGAAACCCAAAAGGAGAAAAGCGCAGGGAGTCAAGGTCATCGTTAAGCTGCTCACACAGAAACACCCTGAGGTCACACAGACATTAGAATGCATTTGAACATATTCACACACAAACACTTCCACATGCATACACACTGATTCATGGCACTGCATGTGACCTTTGGAGCCCTTTTTCTTTAAACTCAGCAAGAGGGAGGTTGGAAGGAGTATAAGGGAGATCTAATTTGAGGACATGACAGGAAACAAGGAAGTTGAGAGGGGACCTTTATGTGTGTGTAATTGGTCTAAAGAGGAATTGCCAACATGCGCGCCACAGGCCCTGTCTAAATAGCTAACCTTATAAAAGTCGTTAAGGCCTCTATGAAATGCCGTGCGAGCATTTGTGTGTGAGGAGGTGTGCATATATAAAAGGGATGTGTGTGCTGTCTGTGTATAGGCCGCGTTTATGTGTGAAGGTATCTTTGTTAACTAATCATCAACTGTGAGTAGCAGATCTTACTAAGCACACATTCATTGATTCATTTAAAAACACTCTCACTGTCTATTCACAGTGCCAGAGACATGGCCATGTGGCCAGAACATACAATTAATTTCCATTATGGCTGGTTAACCAGGAATATAATATAATAATAATAATGAATATCTGCACTTCTTTGTTACTCTGTAAAAGTGATTTAATTCAATAACCAATAGTTTTCCAGGCAAATGTAGAGTGGAAAAGCAATCCATTAACGTCATTGAAAGTGTTTTTCTTTTTCTTTGCCGAGTATAACTAACCCTAATCCCAACTGTAATCAGGATTTCCTAACTTTGTTCAAGCAGCATAAAACACAACAGTTATATGTTATCAGGTGATAATTATTTGTGGGTATGTCACTAGATGCGACCCCTGGACTCACTTACCTTCTTCTGCAGGACATTAACCTTCCTCTCCTTGACATCCAGCATGTCCTTCATGTCTCTGATCTCTCCAGTTAGAGTGCTCTTCTCATCGGTCAGGTCCTGCAGCTGCTTGGTCTTCTTGGTCAGGAACTGCTCCTTCTCCTCCAGACGCACTCGCAGAGCATCTACCTAGAAAAGACCAAGACAAGAAGTTCAGATAAGCAGATAAAAAGTCAGACAGAAACTTCACAAAACAATCTGTCTGACTTATAATCAGCAAGGGAGCTGCTGCACAACACAAACTATATAGTTAAACGAAGAGACAGGTAGACAGAATGTCAGACAAAGAAACACAGAGAAAAAGGAAAATGAGAGTCAGAGTGGGTGATATAAACCAATATTCATACAGTTTAGCCAGACAGGCAGATGGATAGGCAAGCATCTAGGTTGCAGTATGTCACTATTCAGTACTAGAACTGACATTTCTCAACACATTTACTTGTTGACATTTGGAAGTAGTTAAAGGTCGTTATAGACACAGAGAGAGAGAGAGAGAGAGAGAGAGAGAAGAGCCTGTCCCATCATTTGTTATTGAGAATACGGTGTGATTGGGCCAGTGCTGCCAAAGATCAGACTGCTCCCACACTTCACACTCACACATTAAAATCCTCCGTATCCAGCCACCTGCAACAAGATGAGTGATCCAATCCAGAACGTATTATTGGACATCTATCAGTGTTCTGCTGCACCGCCTACAGTGACCCATACACACGGAAATTCACACTCAAACACACACACACTCTCATCTGGCTGACCAACGACGTGGTCCTCTGTTGCTCTTCAACACCTGTTTAGATTTCCAGCACTTTTTGCCATGGCGCAATGAGTGAACCCATTTTAACTTAATTGTAGGTGTCCATGTTTTTTAGATGAATTCATGACACACACACACAAACACACACACACACACATAGTATAAGAAAAGAAGTGAGGGAGGTCTAATTAACAGTTGTTTTAACAAGACTCAGTTGGAGACAGAGGGGATGTTTGAAAGCACTTAAAGTGCAGGCTTTGTTGTACTCTCAACTATTTCACAGGTCACTTAAAGAAGAAGGAGCAATGGTGGAAAGTAACAAATTAATTTACTGAAGTACTGTACCAAAGTACAACTTGAGTATTCAACTTTATGCTACTTCTATTTTGTACACTACACTTCAGAGGAGGTTACTTATTTGACAGTGATAGTTACTTTGCATATTGAGTTTAAAAACCTACAATGAGCATATTAAATATAATGCACTATTATACTGTTAATAAAGCATGACTAAGAGTATGAAAAATAATAAGAATTCCTCCACACAGCCCCGGTATATATAACTACAAATGAAGTTAATCATTTTGTCTTTCAAAGCGTTATATGAGAATGATTATGATATCAATACAATGAGGCAATTATATACACTTTCACTTAAAAAATAAAGCTTGAATCAAATGTAGTATGTTTACATTACAATATTACTACTTTACCTTTCCTCAACACACAACAAACCACAGTAGAAAAAAACAATAATGGGGCAGTAAAAATTAAAGAAATGGAAAATAACACATATACTAAGAACACACTTGCGAGGTATTGTGTTGGGCCTGCTTTAGTTCCGACCAAGCCGTATGAGTTTGTGTAAAATGAGAGTACACCTTGCAGGCCGCAGAAAACACAGAGGGTTCCTCTCAAGCAGTAGCATTACAAAGCAGGCCGGGACCCCCAGGTGTAAGATGGTGAAGTATTTATCTCATATTGCTCCTCTGGCCGACAACCAGAGACTAATACTGAGGCCTGCTCTGTCCTCCCCACTCCACACTGGCACACACACAAACGCAGGACACAAACACACACACACACACACACACACACACACACACACACACACACTAGCAGCACCACTAATCCTTTGTGTGTACAGTATGTTAGCACACGCACATCATCCTGTACTGCACCAATGTGTTGCCACATGCGTGCATGTGCATTAGTGTTTGCCACTGTGTGTATGAGACAGAATAAGGGAAAGGCAGAGAACCCCCTCCCCTCCAACCCCACCTGGCAAGGAGCAATTTAGCAAGAATGTAGCAGAGAGGCCTAACAGGAAATCCCTGCTGTCTCACCTGCACTGGCCCACTAAGCTGTGATAGTACTGTCCAGACACCCTGCTAATACCCTCTTAAAGCACTCACCGCTGCCAGGCACACTACATGAAAAACAAAGAGGGAGAGATGGACAGATGAGGAGGGAGGGATGAAAGGATGGAGAGGAGTTAGGGTGAGAGCATGGGGAGGGATAAATAAAACACACACCGAACACCCACAATCACCACATTCTGCCAAAGCCTTTCACAAACACACACACACACACACACAGAAAGTGTTCATTGTTTTTTGTTATGTTCTATATTTTATGAATTGTACCTTTTTCTTTTTTATCTCATTATTGGCAATATTTTCTTTGTTACACTCGTGCAGATAACGCATATTAAATTGAATTGAGTGAAAGACGGTGGAGAGAGCTGGTGGGAATTCTTCAGAGCACATTAAGACCACTGCTCTTCCACCGGCTTAAACTACGACTCCATCAGCAGGTCTGTAACAGGAAATACTGTATGGCTTTATCAGCTGGCACACATGCTGAGATGATAGACAGCTAACAAGTCAAGGTGATTAACCTCTCACTTCTCCTTCAATTTCCTCTCCAATTTTCCTTTCCCTCTAGTCCTGTTCTTCTCAATGTCGCCTTCCAGCAAAACCTCTCACTTTCAACCCGTCACTTCTACCTCTCTTTCACCACTCCATCCTCTTTACTCTCTAGGAGTTTTCCTATTGCCGTTTAAAGGTGCAGGCCCTGTAGTGAGACATGTGTTGGTGGGAGAAGTCCCTCAAGTCCTCAAGCCAGGTTGTCTTTGGGACAGGCCCACATTTCCCAGCTATGACTTTGTAGCTTTGTGCATTTCTGTGTTTCCATGTGAGAATGATAACACGCAAAGCAGAACTCCTACACTCTCAAGGACAACAGGGGTATTAATTCTGCTTATGCAATTAGACACTGGGGACCACATCCTGTTTTGTTATCAAAGCTTTGTTTTGGTTTAGTGTATGAGAGAAAGAGTAAGAAATTGATAGGTGAATAAAGTAAAAGGGCCAAATGCTACCCAATCTGGCCCAGATAAAATTAAAAAAGAACATTGAAGATTGCATTGAGGCTTTTCTCAGAATAAATGGATTAAAAACACATTTATATCACCCCATCGTCCACCAAAAAAACCATTTAAGCTTTCCAGCCCCTCACTCAGCACCATCTCATTTAAAAAATGACCGTGATATGTTTTCAAGATTCTGTGATTGCATAACTTATAATTATTTGTAATGTCTGGAATAGTAACAAACTAATAACCACTTTGTGCAAGTACACATGCATATATTCAACAGTTTCCAACATGTACGCATGCATGTACCAGCAATTAAACATGCAGACATGCACACACATGCTTAAACAACCTCATTTTCCTTGATTTCCTCTCTCATGCCTGCAATGACATCCAAATGTGGATTCTGGACACTGGTTAGCAAAGTGAAACAGAGGCTTAAAGAAAACAGCTTCTCTGTTTGTCCTCAACTCCCCCTTTTCCTGCCTCACATTTCATCATAAAAGTTTTTCTGGCAGGCAAATCTGCAAAGGTATCAGGCCCAGTGTCGGCTCTGGGCCACAATAGACAACACAGGGACTATATGAGTAGACCACAGTCAAAGCGGCAGAACTAAAAACGACCACAGCAAAGGCCTGGGGATGCACCGAAAATTGCATACTCACATACTGACAGTTGCACTCTCACTCACCCACTTGGGTGCAAGTAGTCATAGTTTGACCAGATTGCTTATCTCTGGTTCTTTAAATATCTCTGACCTTCAAACATGGAAACATGAACACACAGACACCATGAATGTTACTCATTCTTTGTCTTTCTCTTCAAAGAATAAGTATGAGTGTCACATCAGCTGACAACACCACCATAAAAGTTGTTAAATCCCAAGTGTGGAGTGTGTAGAAGTCTGAACTCAGGTCTGCTCGGGCTGCTGTGGTGCACTAGACACAGCTGTGTGGGCTATTCAGTTCGCTGGCTGTATGATGTCCAGCCAGCCTGTATAAATACAGCACCAGGCAGCCATTAGACATAATTTATTTAAAGGCCCATGCTGTGAAATCAAAATCAAAATGTATGAAATAATGTTTAACTAATTCATGTTTGTCTAGCCATTAATGTGGCCAAGTCTGGATTGTATCACTAAAAGAAGGAGGGCTTTCTCATTTCAAGATGATGCTAGACCACCAGAGAGTCTCCCATATTAGCCATAATCATTCAAATATCTATTTGTATTGAAATATATGCATCAAAGAGATTCCAACACACCCTCATATGATGAAGAAAGAAGAGAATGAATGTGAACTGCTGGGTTCAAACAGCCAATTGCTTTTAGTTTTTCTTTCAGGGACTAATATCTGTCAAAGACTGATAAAAGGTGAATAAAAAAATGGTCAATTCAGTTTATGAAATACATGTGTTACAGTATTAACAGATGGTGAATAAGCAGCTTTTATGTGGGCACCGATGTGAAAAGAAGTAGTGTTAAATGATCCATAGTTTCCAGATGAGGCAATAGAAACTTCTATGTCAAAAGGTCACTGTTGGTTGTGAGGTTATACAGCGTGAAGACCAATGTGGGACTTATTTTTATATAAATACATTAATGCATGTTTGGCATACAAGTATGTGCAAGTACACGCGCGTGTGTGTGTGTGTGTGTGTGTGTGTGTGTGTGTGTGTGTGTGTGTGTGTGTGTGTGTGCACAGGTGCAAGGAGATGTTGCAATGTCAAACAGAAGAATGAGGCACTGAACAAGGTATGAGCTTCTCCAAGACCATGCATTGATTCTGGTCTCGCTTACACACACACACACACACACACACACACACACACACACAAATGCACGCATGCACCCACGGGGGCACAGGCGCATGGATGATTCTCTCCACCTGAGCTGGGCGCGCCAGACATGACGACACCGGGGCTGATCTGTGCGGAAATTAATTGGGTCTTAGGCTGGATGTCATTTGAGGTGTGTCATCAAAGCCAGGGTTAAGGCAACAGTCAGAGCTCTGATCAGGAATCGTATAATAGTCTGATCACCTCAGGGTCGGCTGGGGATAATAAGCGGATGTAAATGCCTCACAGCAGGGGCTGTGAGGTGGAGTTTGGGGCAGTCTCATTGTATACTCCGACATCTGCGGATCAAACCATGGCAACACAGCTGTCTGCCCACAGGCTACAGAGGGAACATGGGAAAGCGCAGACACGAACACACACACAGCACTCCCAGGATCCACTAACAAAAGGATCTTTGTCAACAGAATGAATGAGTGTTTTCCGCCAAAGCATGAAAGACAATCATGTCATGCCTTTAGTATTGTACCGGAGGTTGGATATATGACACAGAACATGTAACCAACTCAACCCAAGTACCATCACACTAACCTTCACTGCACACATCTGCCTCATTCCCTCTTTCTCCCTCCATCCATCATCATCATTACCTCCTCCAGCAGAGATGGACACAACACACACATGCACGTATAGAGGAAGAGACGCTGCAGGCGTTCCCCCTCATTAACACTCCTTGTTTGATTATTTTTTCTTGATCATTTCCAGTGCCGCATGCCAGTTGCTACATCCTGTTTCCAGGGAATCCATTTCCTGTCAAACCCCTCGAACAGTCACTCTGACAAACATGTGCAGAACAATTGTGGGTCTGCAGTGTACAGTAGGTGCCTGAAATCAGCTTAAGTTCTGCTTGCTCAACAAGTAGAACAGTATCTTGTCATTCTGTTGGTCTAACAAGTTTAGTTTGTACAAAAAAACATATTTGGGTACCACTTATTAATTTTAATTAATTAAAATACAAGCCATATAGTGTAACCCTAAGGTGTTTTGGTCACATGATCAGTGAACCTTCTCCATGGCAACAAAGCAAACTCTCTCATCTGCTGATGAAGGCCATGAAATATGAAAGTTACATTGAACCACTGCTTAAACAAAAGCGCAACGTTGTTTAGAAGAGCACAAAGCCCTTCATAGTTCTATCCATCATAGTCTCACAAGATCCTGTGGGAAACACTTAAAAAAAGAAAGAAAAAAAAAGGAATAGGTTAATCATACCGTGAAAACCCGACCAAGGGGTAAACAGAGCTATTTACGTGATCTTGATGTTATCACATCCAAATACTTTTACAGCTCAAAAGTAGAACTTTAACCCAACAGTCATTTATTCACTTCAAATCAAATGTGCTGGATTAGAGACAAAGAAAAACACATAATCATCCCCAAAAAGAAAAGAGAGTAGGCTCTTATGTACGTACTGTATGCTGTTTCTTTGGATTCAATCATTCTATTGAGAGACCTTCAAGCAACAAAGTTTGTACCTAAGTGGGAGTGAAACCTTTTGTGTATCCTTGTGGCACTGCATCTTTGTGTGACTGCATCTTTGTAAGTGTGTGCGTGTGTGTGTGTATGTGAATGTGTATGTGTATGTGTGTGTGTTTTTTATGTGCGCTTGTATGAAATTAGAGGTTAAGTGGTCTAAGCTAACAGGGTAACCCTGAAGAGAGAGGAGGTCAGAATAAAAGAAAGAAGAGTATTGTCTCTGGCTATCGCTATCAGCACTTCACTGCTTACTGGTTAACCATCCGCTGAATGACAGCAGACCAACCGAAGACATAATTTCTTTCTGTGTTTATGTGTTTTGTTTTGTTTAGTTTCAAAATGTGCAAAAATAGAAAAGATGAAAAAAATGGAGAGAGACCAAAAAGGAACTTCCCAAAAACCAAAAATGTGGGAAAAACCATCACACAAATGACATTTACCTTGGATGTCCTTTACTTCAGGCATAATTTAAACAACACCAATGAGCAAGTTATCATGTGCATATGCATATACATTAATAGCAGTGTGCACACTTGTGTTTGTCAGATCCTTCTGTTTATTGAAGTTTACCTCGTTCCCTGTGTAAACTATTAAATATCTCATCTCCATTCTGACCCCTATAACTTATTTTTATGGCTTTTACACATGGCCTATGAAGAACTTGCGGGGGCTGTATTTTGGACGGCGCCATGTTTTTACTGGGGGCCCCGACGCTTTACTGCTCACACTGCATCCCAAACCGCAACACCCCAGGACCACGCTGTTGGGCCATGGTCAGTCAAGTTCAGATGAGGTCGTACACTATTGGTCTGCACAGGACTCATCACGAGAGGTCCAGGGTTTAAATGTGAAGTTAATAATTAGTGGTTAGCCAAAAAAGGAACGGTTTTCCATTTTCTTGTGCCAACTGTCTTCCTACGTTCATTAAGTTCTCACCCAAGTTTAATTTGTACATACACTCCTTCTTGCGGTGGTACCAACAGATGGAAGACAAGAAAGGATAAAGAAGTAGGCGAGGAAATGAGGGGAGTGAAGACCAATCGAGGCAGATAGTATGAAGAGAAAATATGGACAGAGGGAGCAAAAGTGAATGAGGCAGAAAGAAAGACAGCGCGTGAGAACACAGCAGGCGGAGAGCACAGGGCAGACTGTAACCAGGTTGAGACCACATCTTTCCTCCGCCTCACTTCCTACATGAACCATTAATCAGCAAAGAGAACAAGGAAAGATCAACAAAAACAGTCCAGCAGGGACCACAGCCCACCATACCATCGCATCACTCACTGACAAAAGCCCACAGCCTTCTCCATCCATCAAGCAACTCTATTCTCTCACTTCTAACGTACTCCTGTCGCTCCATCTATCCTTGGTTCTTTCCCTCTCCCGCTCCAGATTATAATTTTTTGATTTTCACTATTCATCACTGTCGTTATGGTTGATGTTAGCGGGTCATTTGTGAGTCCTTTATATCTTATAAAGTCATTACACCTCAACCTCAAAATCTAAACTCAGTGGAGTTCTTCTGGCAGGACCCACTGCTGACACCGGTGATAAGAGAGAACACCAGAGGAGCCACGTCTGAGAAAGTTCAAATACCACAGACTCTCTGTAAAAAGACATGCTGGCATGTCGCAAAATGTACATTAAAGGTGTGCGGCTACTAACACCTCTGTTAGCATTCAGTGAGAAACACAATATAAAACCTTATGTTACTGCGTTATTTATGTGCCTGATTCAGACTTTGACTTCAGGTCTGGAATTCCCGCGTGCTGGTCAGTGGCCACCAACAAAATGGTCTCCTCGAGTGTTGAACATATAAATCAAAGCATATCGACCTTCAGGAAATGTAAATCCAAACTAATATCTGCCAAAGACATTAAATACAACATAATTTGTTGCTTTAAAAATTAAGATAATAACCCGGATTATGAGTTACCACAAAGACAGCAATGACACAAAGAGAATACTAAGAAATGAGTCTGATACAGTCTGTATGTCTTTTCACAAGAACGTCTGTAATACCTTTTAACCAGAGAGCCACAACACACAGGACCTACTTTTCTTACTGAAAGTGAGGAGCAGGGTTCAACACAGACAGCAGGAAAGAAGTTCAAACAACCTGCCAGCAGCCTATCCAGTCGACACATACAAATTATTTGTTATCACAAAGTGGAGGAAAAAATGGGGATGCACTTGCTCATGGCGCTCCACAGCCAATATTTATTGTGCTATTGTGTTATTGTTTGTATACTGCCTTATAGATGAGAACATAGTACCTTCAAAATAATGTGCAAACACACTCAAAATCCTTAACTAGTTCTTCCTAATAACCATGTTCCGCATTAATCATGTAACGAGTAAGCATGCCGTGTAGTCCATCCTTTAGTTACTGTTATGCGATGACTCGAGAACTGACATTGTGGGCAACTTACCCTACACAGCACACCCCCAAACACCTCGTCACAGACATAGTGTTTTTTTCACATTAGATTATTTTTAATATTTTGACCATTCAGAAGGGGTTGAATCATCTGTTTTAGAGAAGGCTCAGTGAATGGAAGTGAAAAACTAATGTTATTGTTATTAAAAAAAGATTTTCAGAAAAGCCTAAATGTTCGTGATTTGGTTAAAGAGATACAGTAGATCTAAGGGAATGTTCAGTTTTCCCATTCCAGTCATTAACCAATGAATGCTGTAGGACAGGTCTCTTTTGTTTTCCAAGCTTTGCTTGAAGAGAGGTCCACAGTCTCATGTTTTGAAAACACCTGGGTTAAATCAGTGTCCTGTCATAACCATAGACTTTATATAAGAGGTCACAGTGACGTCACCCATTGGTTTCTGAACAGCAGTTTTGAAGCCTTGACTCATGAGAAAGCTGAGCAAAGTATAAACAAACATATTTAGGTAACCAAAATGTTACAATTGACTTTCATGAACTACAAACACACTGTGAAAAGGTTCGACAACTCCCAGACTGGACAACACGGTGGTAACGACCTGTCAGTAACAAGGTAGCCACAACCTAAAGCACACTCTGCTTTATTATCCATGTTACTCTTATAGGGACCATTATGTATCTCCAAACAGATTAGAGTCTATTCCATGTTAATAAATCCAACTGGATGGAATGCAAGTGTCACTGAATGAACAGGCCAACACACACAATCTGATTTGGCCTCTTTCAGTACAATGTATATGTTCTTCTCGAAAAAAAACTAAACATAGTCGAAGCGTCTGCAAGCCCCTTTACCACTGAGGTTACGGCTTTGTCGCTGGCTAGTTAAATATGAAGGAAGGTCTCTGATACCTGATATGCTGGAGTACAATTACGGTCCTGCATTGTTGTGATCGGGGCCAGAGTGACACATACACGTACTGTATTAAAGGGTTAAGTTTCCAGAGATCTGGGCAGCCAAATCGCAATGCTTACACACGCACATTATTTTCCACATTTTCCAGTTATCTGGAGCCGTATTCAATCGCCCATTTAGAAGCTGTCCTTAAGTCTGACTGACAAATGAATACACTTCCATTTTCTCATTCCTTTGCGCACAGTGCCTGCTCTGTTCGCTGACTGGTACCTTCTTAGTCCCATCCTGATGTGAATTGCTTTTTAGAGACAAGTCTGTGAGATGAAGCTGCTCCTCAGGTCAGGGAGACAGGAGACAACAGTCTGCCTCTGGGGAAATGGACTACTGTACCAATCACTGTCATTCACGATAAGACCTGCCTGGCACACAAACAAACACACATACGTATATGGGGAGGGGTATGATGCCCCAGTAGTCATGAGTGAAACTGAAAGGAAATCTGGGTCTCTTTAGGAATTTAAAATGAGATGTAGGAAAGCTATAGTAATAATATGAGTAGATGGAAGGAACGGAGGGAGATCCTAAGAGAATGACTGTGCTTTCTAGCCGAATGACAGTCGGACAGAAGAAGAATGCGGGGCCACGGCCGGCCTCAAACGCACTCAATATCTTTACTCATCCTCTGGGATGCCCACTTAGTCCAGGAAACCCTAGATTTTGCCACTTCAATAGCAGGGAAAAAAAACTTGATACCTGACAGCGTACATATTT
This sequence comes from Cyclopterus lumpus, assembly GCF_009769545.1. Lineage (NCBI taxonomy): Eukaryota > Metazoa > Chordata > Actinopteri > Perciformes > Cyclopteridae > Cyclopterus > Cyclopterus lumpus. The sequence goes on from NC_046972.1 coordinate 14,794,718, forward strand.
TTGTGTGTATATCTTTGCGTGTGTGTGTGTGTGTGTGTGCGTAGCCTATGAAAAGTTAGAGGAAGACAGCTACACAGCACAGTGATATACCTAGTAACCACTGAGCATTACAGTATATATATATATATATATATATATATATATATATATACACTATATACCTGCCCACTCAAGGGCATCATTTTCATTTCAGCTTTGGCCAAAACATTTACTGGCTTAAGCAACGACAATTATAGTCTTCACCAACAAGAACAAATACACTCTAACGGTGCAATATACATGTGTGATGCATAAACCACTCTATAAAGGATGTTACCATATTCATATAGAAAGGTTATATGAAAGTACGTTTCTGGGTGTGATATTAGGCACAAAATGTGCTGGAAATCTCATAATATATGTGAGAGCAAAGTTGGCAAGGCACATTGTAGTTATGGGAAAAACAAGGCACATCATAAATAAATCCTTACCCACTTTGTGTAGTTCACTTGTATTACCATACATAAATGACTGTGGACATGTACAGAAACACATTGCATTCATTATGCATACTACAAAAAGGAGCCATGAGGATAATAATGTAGGATACCGCAAAAATACTAACACGCTGTTTTCAAAGTTACATGCTTTGAAGTTCATGGTTCTGGTCAGATTGCTGCACAAATTATGTTAAAAAAATAAGCAATTAATAATGTACTTCCTGGCAACAAAAACATAAACGTATAGAAGCCCATCTCCGCCAATGTGAGAGAAAAATTAGGATCCTGTAAGTCATGATTATAAGATAGTACTATCTCATAACTATGACTTAGCATCTCATAATCATGACATACTGGATATTAATTTGTTGTTATGGAATGGGTTACGACGATGGTCTGCAGAAACAAACATGATTCGTCTCACTTGTGAACGAAGAGATGTAGAATTTGAGAAGTGAACCGCTGATTGGAGAGCCCCTGTCTCCCATTCCCTCGCTCGGTATGTAACACTTCTAATGTTGCACAGCAGCAGAAGGAAAGCGACAGGTTTCAGCCTGAGGCTTTCCTGGGTGTTTCTGAGACATTTGTGACCTCTAAACCGCCGGGAACCTGCTTTGATTTCCAACCAATTGAAAAAAATAATGATACAATCGTAAAAAAACAAATACTAGTAAAATAGTAGCAAGATAATTTAAGCCATAAGAAGAAAGGTATCATGTTACTGCGTTTGCAACAATCCAGATAAGCAACCAGTTGATTTACACATTAACAACAGAAAATGCATGTATGTACATATGTAAACTCATCATGTGCAAAGAAAAAAATCCCTCCTGGTCTAGCCATTAATGTACACCTATGACACATTTCTTTACATGCCATTTCAGTAGGGCACTCAAACAAAAATCTGTACACATAGAAGAAACCACCCACTACAAAAAACTATTCCTTCTAGTATGATGTATTCTGCTAGTTACAAAGGCCCAAATTCCTTGCACATGTAAGGAAAATTAAGTCTAATTTTGGCCCAAATTGCTTCCTGTAATGATGAGTGGACATAGTTAGCGGGCCGTTCTAAACTGCCTAACACAAAAGACATCTAAAGTTTTAAATGATCAGTTCCAAGTCTAGAGTGATGGAGAAAAATACTAAATGCTACCCGCGCCCCACACACACACCTCCATCACCCTATGTCCAACCCGCCTCCATCCCTACCAGCAGTGATAAAAACATTAGAGCCACAGAGTTCAGAAACTTCAAAGATGAAGAGGAAAAAGCTGCCAACTTTCTCCATCCAGCCTTTTGACTAACTCACCCTCCCACATGTATCAGCTCACTGGTGGACTACAGGAGCCAACCACATATAAATTGTATCCACCCACCATAATGTCCATCAGAGAAACAGAAAAAGAAAGAAACCATGAAAAAAATCCAGGATTGTGTACACCTGCAGAGGTTGTGATGACCTCTGTCATCTAAGTGTCATGCAAGTTGGTCACAAAGACGCGTTGGTCCGCGCACATTGATCATCATCACAGTAGATGTGCCAGAGTTGGACCAAAAGCTACTTTTCTGTGTGAGTGTAGGAGTACTGACCTCTGTCTGCAGTGTGTTGGCCCGTTGTTCCTTGGCGCTCAGCGACTCCTTTAGCACCTCAATGTGTTGCTTGCAGTCGGAGTTCTGATTAGTCAGTGTTTCTAGTTTAGTCTGAAGAGCCTGCATCTCGGACTCTTTCCTGTTCAGCTCCTGCTTCTGCTGCTCAATCTGATAATCACAAACACAAGCACAGATTTGTTATGAAAACCTTTTAGTCATCATTATGTCAACAGATAACAAAAACTTTCAAAGTGAGAGTTTTCTTTCCACGAGCGAACTCATGCAGGCCCACAAACCACATACACATCAAGGTGTGTGTTGCTGTTGTGTATCCCTGAAAGGGACAATGTTCCCCACACGTTGTTCTCTATGAACAGGACATTCTGAACAAGCCTTTTAAAAAACTTAAACATGCTGTTTAAAAAAAGAAGTGGGCAATATGCACTAAACTGATAGCGTGATCGCTATGTCATTATTCAAAATATCAGTGAGGGTTGTTACAATTCAAATAGTTTTACTTTACGAAAAGAAAAAAAAGAAAAGCTGAAATATTTCTTGTGCTGTAACACATTTAGGTCAAATTAATTGTAAATGTAAACTATAATATCTACATATATAATTGTGGCATGATACATTTACTTGGATAAATTATATATTATAATATTGAATTATCACCCAGCCGTACATTATCAGTCCTCAGGGGGTCCTAGGCCTACTGCTCTATGGACACACCAAGTCAAACAGCCAAAAGGTGAAAATACATGCAGCCAGACAGAGTTATGCGAAGCAATATTACACTTACATAGCTGACCTATTACAGATTTGTTTAAGATAGGCCGTATAGAACAGAACAGAAAACCAAGAACAAAATCAAATGCATTAATAGAGGGAGGTTTATGTGCTAGCAAGTTGCAGAAGATTGTCATCTGTCAACTGGTGCCAAAAACACTGATTGGAAGAGAGATTTCTCTAATGTTGTAATCGGGGTTCAACTCTGACTGGACAAGAGATTGGCCAATCATCCCTCTGAGAAATAAGGATCCCAAGAGAAAAAAGGGAGACTGGGGACAGAATAAAAGAGCACAAGAGACAGAAGGTGACTCAGTGGGGGGAGACTGGTGAGATGATAGTAAGACAGGGACAAAAGGAAGTAGGAAATGGTGTGATGATAAAATGAGGGGCAACAATATAAGAATGAATGTAATAAATAATGGGAGCGAAAAGCGGCTTATGAGAGGGGTACTTCTGCTTGTTCTGTGATCCAGGGCTGTTGGGAGCTGAGGCGGAAGGAGGGAGCTGTTCTGATGGAAGACAGACATGGTGAGAAGGTCTGCTCCTACAGAGACACAAAGACAAGAAGACAGAAAGCCACTAAACTACAGCTGGGAAACTGGCTGCGTGCTCCTCCACACTCTGAACTCCTAAGGATTCAGAACGTTACACTTGATCAAGTCCTGTTAGAAAAGAAAATCAGGATATAAATTTCATAACTTGGTCACGCTTGAACAAATGTTCATGTTCTCAGGAGCCACTTTCTGGTGTTTGAGTAAATCAAAGCCCACAGAGGAAACCAGAGAGGACAGGGATGCTGTCTCTGGTTTCTCTTATCACAGTTTTACCTCAACACCAGTCGCCACCGCTGCTGAAAGACCAAGACCCTAAACACTTCAAGGATATAGAATGAATCTGTGTGACTGCGCATGGCGTTCCTCTGTTACGTAGAAAGATGAGACAATGGAGAGCGAGCCAGTGCCATCATTGTGATGTATATCATCCCAGGTCAGGACGGGTGAGGAGAGAGCTGTTTCCTCTGTCGCTGTAAGCTCACATTCATCTGTCAGGGCCCCATTCATGAAAACATCTCTTTTATGATTGCATCAAGAACTTCCCCGACGCAATGACAAATGGGCCCTACAAAGAGCACCATTAATAAACAAAAGAGACACATTTTCACATGGAGCTCTAGTCATGAGCCTCAGCCATGATGGACACTCGGCGAGAAACTCGGTGAAACTTGAATCTGCATTTTTAAATATGGCTTTTGTAGATATATTCATGTGCCTATTCAAATGTGTGCATGTCAGTCCGGGGCACTGTTAGGTCTCAATGAATAAACCATACAGCCTGGAATAGAGACATATTAGTCAGTCCTTTCTAAAGGTCTTCCTGCCAGCTGAAGGTAGTAAACAGACACGGTGCCCTGTAAGCCGATATGGCCTGAGCTTGTTCCCTCAGAGCAGTCAGCTGTCACAGATAGGGCAGCAGTACAATGCTTGGTCATCACACAGGTAAGGTAGGTTGTAAGAAACAAGAAACCTCCCTCTGAATATGAAAAATAAACGATATATATATTTATAAGTGTAGGAGTTCTTGGTATCATGCAACACGGGCGGGTAAAAGCCTCTAAAAAGCAGCCAAAAGACACAATATTCCGCAACATGCAGTTCATCAAGATTTCACCACACTCATGCTTGCTTCTCCATGAGCATGCAATGGCGACATGCATCATGCACACAACAGGTTCTCACGCAGTCATAACACGCATCGCTCGGGTAATGCATTTTGGAGTTATCTCAAGTGGCGTGCAGAGACATTCTACCTTGGTCTTCATGAATTTAGAATGGCTCTTGTAGACCTCCACCTGCTTGAGTTCATCCTGCCTGTCATCAGGGTTCAACAGGCCACTGGTCTTTAACATCTGGACCTCATCTTCCAAGTCTCTGATGTTCCTCTCCAGGGAAGACATCTTGGTGTCCTGCACCAGCAACAGTAGGCAGGCAAAGAGTCAGCCAAGACCTAGTCTTGCATAGGCAGACATCTCTAACAGCGCTGTGTCATAGCTAAAGAAAAGTCAGGCTTCACACGTAATCATTCTGGTATCAGGGGAAAAATGCTCTGGTTTGTTTGTATTTCTTTAACCCAATCCCAACATCATCTTGGGCAGTGTTAAGCACAGGATGCAGCCGCAGTGCCTTTGCTAAATAGATAGGACAGAAAGCGGAAGGAGAAGCGCTAAATGCCAGCTAAAATAGGCGGCTACACTATGTGTCAGACTAGCAAAGATCTGACTCTGGCTATTAAGCTCTTGACTTTAATAGGGGCTTACCTGTCTCAGATATCATTGATCTATCCATCAACTTATCCCTCTAAGATGTCATGCAAAAAAGTACAAATACAGAAAGAGAGCAGGTTAATGACTAAACTAGGTAGAAACGGTGAATATTTTCAGACAGTCTCTCCAAAAAGACTTTCATAGTGCTGCACTTGTTTGTTCACATAAAGAGTGACATAAATAGCTATGTAAATAATATAATATGGTCACTCATGGGTTATGTTTAAACCCTGGCTCCAATGTTACAGAAATTGTTGGACACAGCCTCGATCACACTCACAGTGATTCAGCACATTCACAGAAGAAAATGTAGCGTCCTGTATCGAGATCATAACTACTTATTTCTGACTAGAATGTCTGGTAAAATGGGGGAAATGTCAAGGCAGGCAGTTGTGTGCAGCCAAGATGTATCTATGAGGGAATGGAAGGGTCTGTCGTGGACAGGTCCTTAGGTTGTTTAGCTGCATGGGTTCAGACATACGTTAAATGCTAAACCTTGGAAGAGAAGAGACCTAAATAGAAGAGAATAAATGGAAGCAGATTGTATGATGCGATCAGCATAAACCACAGGCAACATATAAGCATCTGACCTCTTTTACATCCTCTGATAACAGCCCTGCCTAGCACCAGTGCTGCATACCATCCTAAACAAACACAAGTAGCCCAGGCCTCCACACAATAACAAAATGACCACACGCTTTTCAATCATTTACATTGCTTTATGTTGATTTCAGATTTTTAAACCTTGCTCTGTGTTTATTATCGGATTGCTATCTGTTCCTGCTCCAGAGCATAGGAAAAAAAAGAGAGAAACAAGGCAAATCCAAAGAAAATATGGAGGGTAATATCAAAAACAAAATTCAGTACAATGGGATGTACGAAAGGCTGTTCTTCAAAAGCACTGAAACATTAACTACTGTACATGATGGCGCTGCATTCCAACCAAGGGATATATTATGATAGGGATAAGGGAAAATACAAATACTGTATACTTGTAGCCCATGTTGAGTTGACAGAAGGATTAAGAGGTGAGCACTCATTACTGTACCTGCCAGATAACATCAGGATCAAAACAGAAAGGGGGGTTGGTGGTCTGTAATCACAAAACGGAAACATACACCACTTAGAAAAAACTATTGCACACACACGCAGGCACAGCACGAAAAACACTGGATTGTGCACGAACACCCAACAACATAAAGGACAGTTTCACATCCACAATGCAGGAAAATATATCATACTCAAAGGAAGACTGGTACTGTATCTGTCTCTCTCTCCCCCTTCATATCACTATTCCTTTTGGCAAAGTTAGTTTTGACTATGTAATTATTATTATCAGATTATCTCATGCATTTCAACAATGTGAGCATCCAAGCACATGTGCAGTCTGTTAATAGGCGGACAAATCACAAAGTATGTGTGAAAAATAACTGTGGTTTGGCTGTAAAGGAACCACTTTCAGAACAAGTGTTTGCTGAATGAACACCCAATGCGTGTGGAGGGGGGGCTGTGCATGCATGTGGCGTCAACTGCATTTTTCACAGCTACAACGCCTTCAAAGGGCTACGATGAGAGTGAAAGCTTCCATATGTGACATTTTAAACAAATTGAATAAGTGCTCAACTCTGCATGGGCTAGTAATGGCCTTTCCATAAGCATGGCCGTCATACAACAGGCAACAATAAGACAATGTTTTTAGATTGTTTGTGCATGTATGTTTGTCTCTATGTGTACAAGTCAAGCCCAAACCTCTACTTCTGTTCACATTTCGGCAGTGCACATCAATAAGTAAAGGTTTGTTGGTATGAAGCTGATATTAGACTAAACCAGACAACAGGCTGCAACTGAAAAGCAAACTTCACCGCTCAAACATCACACTTTATATCTTATCAACACCTAATGCAGCTTCAACTCGCTGCTATCATACAAACTCTCTCTGTAGCACAATGTTATGGAAAGTGTTGCTTTGATTGCCTTTGTTGAGTCCAGATCCACTGGAAGTCCTACCTTCATATCAATGACAGTCTGTAGAGCCCTGGTTTTGGCCGGATCGGCCTGGAGCTGGTTCCTGCGATGGAGCTCCTGGGGAGGGACCCGGTAAAAATAAGCCTGGCGGCTCATCATCTTTAGCACCTTCTAACACCTACAGCTTCAGAGCCACTAAGAAAGACGAGCAGTCGGACCAGTTCCAGTCTCTATCGTTCTTAAGAATGCTGGTATCCTCTACTGTACATTCTTAACAAATCTGTTTGTTTGTTTTAAAAACATCCCATGATCTTTAAGCTGGACCCTGTTTGATGCTCTCCCGAGGACTTCTTTCCATCTTTAACAGCAGGTGGTATGTTCCCATCTGTTTGTTAGCAGGAAGGAGACCCTCTCAGCGATAGATCATGAGAATCTGTCTCTTTCACTCTTTCAGTCTTCATCGTTCTATCTCTCATTTGTTAACTCGCAGATGTCTCTGGCAGACTAAAGCTCTTGCTTAGCAACACTTTGTACCAGCACATGCGCGACACTTCTTCTATCAATAATTAATGGCAGTTCTGACCTACAACTATGCCCACACACGCACACTCAAGCAAATGGGCACACAGCAGGTTGACAACATACTCGTTGAGTATGAGGATAAGTCCGTTTGGGATTACTACCAGCAATAAATAGAAAGCATTTTAAAATATCACAGTATTTAAAACCTGCATTGACCATCTCATGATCGCGTATTGGTAAATTATCAGACTGATGGTGGCTCATAAATAATGAAGAAAAATACAATATCACCATTTCAAAACGCCTCTAAAATGACCATAGATCTAAAACAACACCTCTCTAAAAGAGTCACAGCTAACAATGGAGTGAAGCATGCAAGCCACTTTAGGCAACTGCTTCAGTCACACATGAAATGTGCCAATGCAACACCTATCCATCGCAACACAACCGTCATTGCTGCTGCTGAGCTTTAATCAGCCAAGTGTGGGCTCTGACGCTAGTCTCAAGGGGAAGATATCTGCTACCACAGCAGCTATCACATATCTGTGCAGGTATGTGTGAGGTTAGAGCAACGATACCAAACATTAACTATCAACTGTGTCGTATCCTCATCTAAATGAACTCCTACGTTATCCGACTGAATGAATTGGACATGTTTTAAAGCTATATTTAACCAGGGAGGGAAAGCAAAGACCAATGTTCTCTTTTTCATGAATGCTCTGTTCAAACCCACACAGCCACACATATTCACACCCAGAAGCCGCCCATCAACCACTGTCTGATCTGCTGGCCACCAAGAGGCTCCACTGGAGCAGTTGGGGGTTAGGGGCAACTCAGTTGTGGTGATGAGGGAGTGGCCATTGCTCAAAAGGCACCTCAGTGCTGGCAAACGCTGCTCTTTCAATCCCCACCCAGATTTATCTTTATTGAACAACTGGCGTGCGACTCACAGGCTCTTTAAAGCTTTAGGCCGCCACCTCCAGCTTCACAGAGGATTAATAGCGAGATAATTTCATTTATTTGTACACTGCTTTAGTGTATGCTGTGTTACATTAAAACAAAATGTTGCAGGGGACAGAATATAGGCTTCATAAGGAACACATGAAGTTGAAAAGTGAGGCCATGCTTCATATTAGCTGAGAAAAAAATACAGGGAGAGGCAACAGGTTGTCATGGGAACAGAGAGAGGTAACCGGTTGCTCCTATTATTCCCAGTTCTCCCAGTGAAATGAGAGTAGACAAGGGCCTTATCTTCTTGTCCATGTCAGTTTTGGATAAGGAGGGATTACTGCCGTCAGAGCATGCCTCCCACAGACTCGTATGCTCACTGCTGCAACGATTCTAATCTCCTGCTGACCATATGTGTATTAATGTGTCACTGTAACATTTATTTATCTGTCCCCTGGAGAGAGTGTGTGGATTAACTCCTTATCATCGCTGGTTAGAAGTACAATAAGGGAAATTAAGTCATGCAAGAGAGCATGTCATCAAAGACCGTCTTCTCTGCTCCACATGTGTCAGAGGACCAAGCATATGGAATGAATAGGATCAAACGTAACACTTTAGCAATAAGTGCCGGCATCCTGAATGAAGGATACGGTCAAAAGGTTCAATTCTTGCCTGAAGGCAATGGTGTCATATATGCCATGCGCAAACTAGAACATGAACCGATTCTACACACACACACACACACACACACACACACACACACACACATACATTCATCAATCGCATTACCATCTCTTCTCCATCAGTGAGAGAAAAAGGAAACATTTGCTTGACACAAATGTGAAAATGTGTCCACCTATCAGCTTAATGGCTTAAAAGAGCAGTTTGAAAAACACAAAGAAGAAACAAGAGGGACAGATTTACTGATAAAGAGGGAGGAGGTGAGGAGAAAGTTTGAGGGGTGTAGTTGTGTGTGTGTTCTTGCTTATTAATGTGTAGTGTTCTTATTATGTTAGCTGCAAGGCTGAAATAAGCCAAACAACAATGGAGCCTTAAAAAGTCCCACCCGGGACAGGCTTTTCACCGATTAACATAACTACAACAGATAGCATATCACCGCGGGGAGAAAGAAAGAGAGAGTGGGAAATATTGATGGACAGACAAAGATACAAATGTAGAAAGACATATGAGACATAAGAGAGCTGATAGACTGGTGGAAAGGGAGAAAAAAGAAAAAGCAGGAAAGAGATTACAAAAAAGACGTCATGACATGACATGACCTTCAAATTCCCTCAATAAGCTGGCACTAGCAAGTTTTAAACAGTTACATTTCTGTAGTTTCTTACTGTTTGAGAGAGGATGCGAGGAAGACAGAGAGGGACTGCCAAAAAGTAAGTCATACTATAGAAAAAACATGGGAGCCATAAGTACTTTGCCCTTAAGTTCTCAACGCTAGAGCAATGCCACATAAGTGGTCCCGCTCCCAGTCTGGATAGAGTGAGGTCTCCCTACTGTCTGTGGAGATCTCCATATACAGTGGGACCTAACTCTATCCCCCAAGGACCATATGAAATCTGCAGTACGATATGTATGAAAGTCAATATGCCATCTCCAAGTGAAAATCTCACAGTTAGTGTGCATGTGTGTGTGCACGCCCCTTGGCAGCAGGTCAGGGTTGTGCAGGAACAGACCAGTGGTGAGGCTGTTATTATTGGGTCCACAGGGACCTGGCGGCTGGGGAGAGACGATTAGGCCCAGATTTATGCCTCTCAGCGTGTGTGTGTGTGTGTGTGTGTGTGTGTGTGTGTGTGTGTGTGTCTGCATAACTTAGGCCCACAGTTCAGCATCACACATATTCAATTCTAATAGAATACTGCCACTTTGTGGACATTACTGGTACTGCAAAGATGTCTGAGGATATATGTTTTTTGAAACACAAGCAAGAGAGCTGTTTGCATCATATAAACCTGCAAGTTCACACATTTGTACATGCATCTCCTAAATAGCCATACAAAAATGAAATACTATAAACACACATTCAAGTTGATCAGTTTACATGAAAGCGGGAAAGAATACCAAGAACCCTGTGCCAACCCTCAGCAGGATAAATAAAAGCAGAGTTGAACTGAAAATGGAGGCATTTATTATCCCAGCGCAAGCTAAACAAGCTGGGTCATTTAAAGGAGAGTAATGGGCACGGTAATGAAAGGCAGTTGGGCTGGTTTCCTTTGGAGCTAATCAAAAGAGCCAAGAGTAGTGCCCCCTAATAGAGGCAATAGCTGCTCTACCATCATTGGCTTGCCTTCACTAAGCATGACAAGTGCAAGTGTAGGGCTATATTATGTTTAAACAAAGGCAAGAGGCCTTCACATGAACCTTTAACACTCAAATTCCATACCAACCAAATCCACATTAAAACTTTCAGACAATTTGACTATTCTTCACCACAATAGTAATAAACTACATTTTGAAATCTCCCAAATTTGAATGATTTCAACACATAAATGTTGAAAGTGTCTGACATTGTCTTTTCACGACAATGTAATGAGTAACAGCTCAGTTATAAGGAACTATTCTGATTCAATACATTTTGGGACTGGCATCGTATTATTATCAACCTGTTATACAACTAAAATATTTAATTTCAGTTGTTAACCCTTTTTAAATCTCACCATGTGATGTATAAACAGTTGACACAAATGAAATACAACTAGTAGCAATTCAAATAGCTCTACAGTATATTATGAAGATTGATACTTGCCTTATCTACAAATCAGTTTATTTCACTTGAAATCAGGCTCTTTGTTTGCCTTAAAAACATTTCTTTCTTTTTTTTTTAAATCAACTGCTACACTAGCAGTAATCAGTTCAACTCTATCACACACATATATACACATACATAATACTATATATACATATACTGTACATACATATATATATATATATATATATATATATATCTGTGTGTATGTGTGTATGTATGTATATATGCATATATATATATATATATATATATATATATATATATATATATATATATATATATATATGCATATAGAGAGAGAGAGAGAGAGAGAGAGAGAGATATGCATATATCTATGCATATATACATACACACACAGATTCCATCACACCATCTCAACCTCAGAGGAGAGTCCAGAAGGAGACGAGGGAAAAAAAACGAAAGAACAACAATCGCCTCTCTTTTCAATCAGGGCGGTCAGAGTGTTTTCCCTCATTAATCATACATTAATATTCAGACAAACACAGCTTGTTTTTTTAACTTAGAAAAACACTCCTTTCTCCCATCTCCCCCTCTCTCTCACCTCTCAGACCAACTCACCCCCTCTTCCTCCATTGCACCCACAGTATGTGTTAAGCTGTCAAGTAGTTAAAAATAGCACAGCACACAGAGTGTGTGTGTGAATAGGTACTCACCTCTTATACACACAGCATGGTTAAGGCCCTTACGCACACGCAGACGCACACACTCGCATAGCAGTGGTTGCATTAGCATGGGCGGAAACACCCATGCTCCCCTCTGAAAAAATCATAACAGTGACCAAACACCCGGCTCAGGTGGATTTCCCATCAGCCACCGGCAGCCCGGCGAGGGAGTGTCCTCGCTAAGCCTACAGGCCCCAGATGTGCACGCATGCTCACATACACACTTACACACATACACACATACACACATACACAAGCAATCACTGTAACTGGGCATAGCAGACAAACAACAGAGACGGAAAAACAAGAACATAATTAAACAAACAATAGCAGAGACATGCACAAACATGCAACACACACAGATACAGACACACGCACACACACACAATCACAAACACACACGCACATGCATGCACACACACACACACACAGAGGTAGAGAAATTAAAGGCTAAGAAGATTTAGGAGTTAAAAATAAACAAGGCAGGACCGAGGAACACAGAGCCACGGCGAGCTCTCCTGGCAGAGGATACAGACACTCCTGTTCTACAATCCAGTTTTAAAATTCGCATTCAAATAAAACATTTAATTGCGTCCCTGAGGAAGAAAAAAAAAAAACAGGAACGTGTATGGTATGGGCATACCATAACAGATTTTTTTTTCCCCTTGTATTTAACTTCTTTTCTTTCTTTTTTTATGGCCTACTATCATTTTTCCTCCTTATTTAATTATCTTTTAATCTTTTTAACGAGTATAATGCATGCCACATGTTGTAGAATAACTGCCAAAGGCTATGCTCAACACAACAAAAGTGGCATATAAGCAACTGCCATATGAGCATGTGCATATCCAGGAACACACACACACACACACACACACAGTTGTATTGCAAAACTGCATGGCTGAACACAGAGCTCTCCGTTGTTAATCTGGCCCATTGATAAGACCTGCTGAGCTGCTTTCTACTCACCACTCTACATAACACACACACACACACACACACACACACACAGAGAGACAGCGACAGACACACAGACAGACAGACACACACACACACAGAGAGAGACACCCAGACACGTACACACACACACACACACACAAAGAAAGAGAGACAGACACACACTCACACACAGAGAGACAGACACACACACACACACACACACACACACACACACAGAGAAAGAGAGACAGACACACACACACACACACACAAACAGACACAGAGAGAGACAGACACACAGACAGACAGACACTTACACACACACACACACACTGAAGATGCAACTTCCAAAATTAAATAGATCATATGTAAATAACTGTGGAGTACGGCATAGAAACAAAAATAGGACTTTAAAACCTTCATATTTATCACAATATCTGTAAAATAAATCACGTTTTAGCCATCATGCACTGTGATGGTGTGATGTTAAGTAAAAGTATAAGAATTTTCAGCTCTCGAGTATTTTGGGTACAAAATGTGACAGATAATGCTTTGCATTGTCAACACAGGCCATAAGATTGTGTTTTATGATTTGATCAAAAAACTAATAACTTTTGATATATAACTCAGGCTGAATGGTTCAGATGCATAACCATTCACCTCCTGCAGCCCTCAAAAATATGAGGAAGAATAACCCACCTCTCTCACATGCATGTTCTCCAGCTGCACTTCGGCCTCCTGCGCCGCCATAGTTATGATGCCTGTCCGCTGTCCTCGACCCCAGTGTCCCTGACCTTGACCTTGGCCCTGGCCCTGGCCCTGGCCCTGGCCCTGGCCCTGGCCCTGGCCCTGAAGCATCTCCAGCAGCCTCTGGATGCTCTCGTCCCGGGCTCCCAGAGTCTGTTTTTGAGAATCCATTCTCATCTCCATCTCTTCCATGGTCTTCCTCAGCAGGAACAGCTCCTTGGCCTGCCGCTCGTGCTCCGACTGAAGCCGGAAGAAATTATCCTCTGATGGATCCAGAGGAGGAGGCGAGGAGAAGCCGTCACACCCCAGCACCTGGCAGGGGCCGCAGGGCCGCAGAGAACTAGAGCTGGGTGCTACCACCGGACCTTGGCTAGGAGTGTAGAAGGTCTGATTTGAGCTGTTTCTCGGCCCAGGCTGAAGGGTGTTGGCCGGGCTGATTCTCTGTGCAGCTACTGCAGTGTTACAGCCATAACCAGGGCTGTGAATGATGACGTCAGCTTCCTGTTGCCTGGGATTGTAGGTGTTGGATGGGCTGGCTCTCGGGCTATTCTTCGGCTCAGGACCGTGCAGGTTGCTGGAGCTTTGTCTGGGGCTGTGGCCAGGGCTGAGCCCCCCTCTGTGGTCCTGGTCTGTATGGAGTTCTCGATAGGAGCCAGAGTGCCCTTGCTGTCGCTGTTGCTGCAAGCGACTGTTCATCTCCCTGTGAGCCCTCAGCTCCTCCTGAAGTTCCTGAACTGTCAATGGAAGCTGCTACAAAGAAAGAAAGATTAAGTGCCCGTTCATTCAATAAGTACACAAACGCATTTAAAATCCATACATGATGACATATTCATATACAAAATATACATTGGGATACATGAAACAGACCTTGATTCTTCTTATATCCCCAGGCTGCAGCAGGGAGATGTAACATAAGAAAAACATGCACATGCATAAAGTCAAAATAGAAAGAAGATTAAATATATAAACCCTAAATATCAAACCATTATGTAGATTACTTCAATCTGTTGGGTGACTGTTCCATGCGTTTGCCACTAGAGGGGGTAATTTCTCTTCAAAACACAGAGAGACTACATAGACGTACTGAATGGAGTTAAAATGACTTGGGTTTGTTTAGGATGAGAATATCAAAGGGTGAAAAGAAAGGATGAAGTGTGATGTTTGTGATATATAAAAACGAAGATCATTTTAATTTCCTCAAAGAGAATCAGAGCAACAGTTACCGGCCCAAATGCAATGAGGCTTAAGGAGTCCCAATAATACCACGCACTAATCAATTGATAAATAAACTGACAAATAAATAATTAATCAAGAATACAATTATGACATAAGCAAACAAGTGGGCAAACTGATAAAACAGAATAATCCAAAAGTGCAGTCCTAATAAATAAATAAATCCCTGTCACGCAGCATGGTGTGACATGTAAAAGCCTTGGGAAGATCTATGTCATTAATTACTTTTATTGGTTTAAACAATGTCTGCACAACATTTGAAACGATGGGCGGAAGAGGTACTGATGCAATTACTGATTTATTTGTCAACACATTTATCACTTGGACAATTAATTACTAAGTGACACAAATGGGCACCAATAGAGTGATGCTGGGGACATTACATTTCTCAGAATTCCTGATTTTGCCGCATGTTGCAGTGCAAAATGATACAAAATACAACATGTTGATTTACAGCTCGCAGCTCGTCTGACTGGCAGATATAAATGAATTCTGAGCTTCAAACCAAGGACACAGAGCATCCTTGACTGAGCAGGGTAAGAAAAGTCTGCAAAGAAACCAGACACAAGGAAACAGAAACACGCACAAAGACAGCATCTTCTTCAACAGTATGTCTATGTAAAATCTATTGGCACGACTCTAAATGGAAGTTAAATTACTAATCTTTTCATCTGCGTGAAGATATGACTAATTTTTCCTCAGAGCTTCTTACTCCTCTGCTCGAGTCCAGAAGGTGAGGAGCGCCAAGGACACTGAGTTGAGACATAGGAGGGAGGCGAGGGTGAACATGGATAATCAATGCAACAAGCTAGCACTGAATATCAAGTCAGAGTGGGTGGACAATCCCCCACACAAACACACACAGCCAAGACTGTAGACACAAACACATATGTACAAGCATACACATTCACTCTCTCTCACACACACACACACACACACACACACACACACACACACACACACACGCACACACGCATGCACACACACACACCAAACAAACAGATGGTTCAGGGACAACTCTGGTCATTGCAGCTGAGAGAAAAGGTGACATTCCTTATGCTAATTACAAAGTTTTCTTGTCAGACTGAAATCTTCCCAGTGAGTCTCAAGGGGAAAACACAGGGGAAAAAGGAGAAGAAGTGATAATCTGAACGGAGAAAAGGCAGATAGAGGTGATAAGGGAGAGCAAAGTGACACAAGATAAGAATTTGAATAGCATCTTCTGCTTGAGATATAGCTTTTGCTTTTTCAAACTGAACAAAAAAATGAAAGAAACTGGGCTTATGTTTGAGTTTATATGATTGGAAACATTCTGAGAGAACGCTAAGGTTTAGGATGAGACAAACGGGGTTGCTCACAATTTAATGAGTGATCATTGTTGCACACCAAAGTCCTGATCATTATCAGCTGGAGCTGAACTATCGCTAGATGTGTGTGTCTGCATGAAAGGGGGAAGTAAGAGAGTGAGTATTATAATGTTCTAATGATCATGTTTTGTAGATATAAAAGATATGGAAAACTGACTTACTTGGTTTGAGCAACAACACTACACTAAATGTTTAATGGATTATCTGATGCCAGTTTTGATACAATTAATACGAATGAACTAATTCAGCTTTTCACAGGCTACAATCTGTTCTCTACACCTACACATTTCATTCTTGTATGTGTCCATAAGGTTTATGTGATCATAAGTCTACAGATCCTGTCCTGTGAGTTTAAGTGGATGAACAAAAGGTGAAGGTAAAAAGACACTATAAGCAAGCGTATTAGTGTGGGAGAGACCAATGAGCCGACACATGGGGGAAAAAAGTAAAGCACTCGTTGAATGGGCACTTCGCCTGGAGGAGTAGAGCGGAGACAAACACATCCATCTAGCACAGCCAGGGCCAAGTGTCCGCAGACACACAGATACTGGTAACATTGACCGTCTTGCTCCATTTAATTCTACAGTCACAAGAAGCTGAACACCAGTAGTTCAGTGGCAAAGACATGCAATGTCCATAAAGCCTGAATTCGAAACTGAACTGAAGTCCCTCTGGCATTTTGTGGGTGGTAAAAGAAGTGTGTGTAGTTTGTTGTGTACCTGTGTGTTCTCTTCCAGAAGAGAAAGATTGCCGGCAAATGAATATCTTCGTGCACTTTTAGCTTACAATTATGCTTGTTCAGGAAACATTTTGAGAAAGATGTATCAATTGAAACTCTTTAAAGCTGCATAACAATGACTATGTTCCTGAGTGAAAACAGATATTCTGTATTCATTTTCAAACTTTCCGTCATTATTATGTTAAAATCACAGGAAGTGTGTGGGTGTCACAGAGTCCTCCCACTGTATGAAAATGTGAGATGGAAAAAGCTATAAATACAAAAGCAGTGGTAGCGCCTTGGTTACAAGAGGGAGGAGTCAGATGAAAGATATGTTAAATGTTTGCATAATTGCGTGAGAGACGAAGACCAAGAGTGAGCAATAAGCGATTCAACAGAATATACACACAAGCTGCATAGTGCAAAAGAGGATGAAATATATATCAAGAGAAACAATTATATCTTTCCACCAGAAGAACACAGACACACAAGGAAGTAAAAGGCCACAAAAACAAACAAGAGACACAGAAGGTCGGTGTGATAGAAAAGAGAAGCAAGACAGACAAAGAAAGAACTGATGTACAGTAGCTATGCAGTGAGACAGACAGGTGGATAATGCCTCAGACTGAGTGGAACCGACTCCAGAGAGAGGTGGCACAGGACAGACTGGTCACCATCCCTTCAGGAGAAGCTGTGAGTTTTTTACAAATCTGACTAAGCCTGCTGAATCGCTGCCACTAGTGCACGTTCCCTTGGAAACACAGACAGCACTGAGCCTGGCAAGTGTCTTGACAAATGAACTGCACAGAAGCCTTTCTAAGCAGCCTTGAAGACAGGAACAACAAGCTATGATGTGAGAGATATGATGTACAAAAGACATGGGCAAGTCAACAAATTTGTCTGAATGTAATATGTGAGCAGACACATTTTGTTTTTTGGTTTCAAAATGAGATTCGCACCATTTGAAGAATTTGATCTCCTGGTGTTAAAATGACTGACTGTTGAATACTAAAATTGAGCATTCAATACACTAAAAAGGTGTACGGATGAAATTGCTTTTGTTTTGCGCACAGCCATTTTAGAATGTACTCTTCATTTGTTTAAACAAATTTAAATTTGTAATTTTTCTCACCTGCGAATCGTCTTGATTAGTCCTGTACTGCTCCTTCAAAACCGAGGTCCTCACCCCCTCCTCCCGCCTAACCCCCTTGTCTCTTTTCACATCTGGGCTCCAGAAGTTGACATTGTTCATGCTTGGACCCGTCCTTCCATCCCTCTCTCCATCCAGTTCTCTCCTCAGGTTGTCATTCTCCCTCTGCAGCTCCCTCAGCTGAGACTGGAGATCAAATGAGGAAACTTCTCCCCGTCCAGCCAAATCAGGTGCCTGCGGATGTCTCCCAGACTGGCGCCGCAGACTGGAAGTCCTTGCAGGATGCAAGGTTTGGTCTCCGTAGGGGTCTGAAGGGTGATGTAGGCCAGAGGAGGTGATGTTTGGGGTGCTGCCCATGGCTGTTTGGTTAGTGTAGGAGGAACGGCTGGTGCTCCTGCCCAAAGTCATGGTGCCTTTGGGATACCCTCCAGAGGGTTCCAAAGAATCTCGCTCAGAGGGGTACATGGTGCCTGAAGTTGCATAGGCAGCACTCAAAGACTGGATGTTCTCCATAGACAGGGTTTTACCCCCTGGAGCTGTCGCTGAACCACGGGTTGCTCCTTTGTCTGCTGCTGTGCCAGGTTTGAGCTTTGAACCTGGCCTTGACACCGACACTTGACCTCCAGACAATTTAGGCGCTGGTGCAGGCCCACTCCCTGACACAGAGCCTGGTTCTAGCCCCGAGCGGGAGCCTGGTGCTGAACTTACAGCCTGTTTGCCTTTCCCCTGTTTGGGGGATCTGGAAAAGCGTGAATGAGATGTGCTGCCATCAGTGGGCCCACTACTCTTTGGGCCAGCCAACAGCTTGCTGTGCGCGGGCTTGGCTCTAATGTTTAAAGGCATTTTTTATAGGGCAAAAATGGACCTTTGAGAAGAGACTGTTCAAGTTGGGAATATTTTCATATCTATATATAAGGTTTAGAATAAAGGCCACCTCTCGGCCTTTAAGTTTCACCTGTCCATTCTTGATCATTTAGGGCTTGAGGCTGAGTCTCATTTAGTCCTATTAGAAGAAAATGGCAGTGACTGTTGGCTAGAGGGCTCGCAGACAAAAAGGCCAGAGGTCTTGTGGTTTCAGCTACAGTGCAGGACATCATGGATTCTAAACAGGTAAAGGAATGACAAATATTGAGAGAAAGCTACCACCAATCACATACAAAAGTATATCACAAGCAGCATCACGATATGGTTCATAGGGCTGGAATCATTTTATTTTGTATTCGCTTCACAGCTCTACAAGGTTCCATGAACCAAATAATTAAGACCCTTTTCCCCTCTTTCTGCACACAGGTTTGGCCAATATTTAGCTGAAAGGCACCAGGTCTTGATTCACTAAAAACGTCTGCTTTAGCTAATCAGGTGTGGCCAGAGCTTGTGACTGTGGGTCCACAGTAGTGTCGGGGACAAATTGACTATTACTACAGTACTATGTAATCCTCTATGATGTTAGGGATAGGCAGACAGTACCACAATGTATGTTTAAGTTCCACACTCTAGATTACTGGTGAAGCATACTACTGGTGTCTCACTCATTATATACAAAACACCTTGCAAGCCACAGTTAAAACAGTAGATGGTGAAAGGAATGAAAACAGAGTGAGGGACCAACTTGTCCATTTCAGCACCAAGGACAGCACTTAATCTACCATCATGAAGCACGTGGATTGTAATGTCTGCTCAGGTCTGAGGGAACCTGAGCTATGGCCAATGCAGACTGGAGAGGGAATTGGACAACCAGCATTATCTGCCATCTCTTATAAGTACTTGCAAAGTTCATTGTCTGTCTTTATACCTACCATAGAATACCGTAGGGTTCGACAAAAAAAGGACAAAAGAAATCTATACATTAATACAATAGGTAGAACATATTCCCAGGAAATCAAAGTAAGCACAACGCAGTCCATGGAGGGACCAGATATTGGGCACTGTCCGTAAAGCAGAGGCAAATCCAAATCATAATCCCTCCTCTAATCCAAGAGGATTGGGTGCTTTGAGTCACGATGCAACCGAGAGATTGGTTCAATCTACTTGTCAGTCATAACATAGCTGTCAATCCCTTATCCATCAATGTTTGATGTAGAATTATGTGCAGCAATGGAACCATCAAGTCTGCGTTTAATTTCGGCACACAAATGGTGCAATTGATCAAAATAAAACAAATAATGAGGATTAAAATACAATCACAAAGATGAACGGGTAAACTCTTTAAAACAAGGAAACTGCAAACATGGTTGGCTTGTTGAAGCGTTGCTAATAGATATAATTTGCATTAAGATGGAGGTCTCGCTCAGTTTCGAAGGGAACGCGCCAAGTTTACGCAGCTGTGTAACTCCTCTTCAACCCATACTGGCAAAAGACAAACACGACTGATTCAAATAAAAAGAAAATACATGCCAAAAGTGGTGAAACAAAGTAGTAAACGTCTCACTCCGCCTCAAGCCTCTGCACTTACTTGTGAGTTGGGGGCCAGCTGTTGCCGCGGAGAGAAAACTCGAGTCACCACCCAAAGTGTAATAGCGTAACTCGTTCATGTACATTATTATGTGTGCCTCCCTCAGCTCAAAAAGCGGCCAGCCAACCTGAGGGACAATCCATCAAGGAGTCTTCATTATCTCGAGTGGCACGGGCGTTGTGCATGCGACTACGCAGCCTGGACACAGATGCCCGAACAACTCTACTACGACCGCGGCATGAAGGATTAGTTTCTCGCTCATATGCACACGGCTACATGACTTCGAGCTAGTACCTTACATAATAATTAATCTGCCATACAAATTGAATGCGGTTTCTTTTTTTTCATAATGTTGTCAAATGATGACACGAAGTCCAGGTGTGTACGCAACGTGTGCGCTAGCTTACCGGGCCGACAAGTCTCCATCACCATGAAGTCCCAATCGTACCTTGTCCGACCTCGGCGCAGGCTCCATGATTTCATCCGCTCAGCTGTCTCATGACCTGTCCTGCCATCGGGTCCGCGTGGGCGCGCACTCCCAAGCTGGCGCGTGCGCGACCGGCGTGGTGGGGCAGCACGAACAGCATCAATGGGAGGGTTTTCTTTTTGTTCATAGGCTGCACCTACATGAGCGTCAGTTGGGCTTGGGACTTGGAGATCTCATCTCCACGAGTCAACATTTGAAAATAAAAAATAATATAGTGTGCCAAGTAAATTCAATTAAATAATTGTTTTTATTAAGTATTACACACCAGGCCACACATGCCAGACCCTTACAGACACCAGTAGCCACATTTAAAGCCATAAGGCAAGTTTAATAACTGCTATGAAAAGCTGATACATAGGAAATTACATAAAATTACACCACCATTGGATTTAGCCCCAAACTGTAATAATCTGTAAACTGTGCACCTTGAGCAACTTCGATTGCTCTTTGAGAAAGTTAGGAGACTGCAGCTGATCATTCACTTAATATAACTCACCCAGGAAATGAGCAAGAATAACTCTTGAGTTTCACTCTCAGAATTGTGATAGTGTTTTGTCAGATGGAATTCCCAGGTCAAAAAATTAAACAAATCTCAGCCCACACGTAGTTAGTAAATAGATGGGCCGTGCAAAAGCATGTTTTTGTTTTCAATGTACATCTGTCATTTATAACAGATTTTTATTTTGGTCAGGAGTTTGCAGTATTCTTTTTGTAAAACTTCTTTGCCCTGAAAATTGGTGTAGCCAGATGTGTCACAATTTAAATGTCATGAGAAATGAGTGAGTGTAGCAAAAGACGCAGCTGTAGATAATCTGTGACCTGTATGGAATGATTATCAGTTTTGTTTCCTCTTAAATATCAAACAAAAGAGAAGTGACATTTTGAGATTGCGGGTGGGGGTGTTTGTCAAACAAACGCATTACTTTTTTGTAATACTTGAAATAGAAGTACCCTAGGAAAATCAAGTCAAATGTATTTTCCAATATTAATGCCTAAATACAATGTACATTTGCAGCCAACAATAGCAACATTTCTCTACCTAGCCCGAGCTCTCTGAAGACATTAAAAGAATCAACATCATATTTTGTAATATAAAACAGAACATACAAAGTAAAATATTTACAGCACATGGAAGAGTGGTTACTTTTTAAAAAAGGTACTCAATACGTAATTCAGAGCCTATCTGCTGCCTCTACATGGTGATGCTCCGCCGGCAGGTAGCAGCTAACGGTGCTAATTGCAGCTAACGGTGGTAACTGCAGCTAACGGTGGAGCACAACAGAGACGCAAATGTGCTAAAATGCCCTGCGGCCGCCCGGCTATGTTAACAAAGCACAGAGAACCTCAGATTACAACACACAAAGAAGGAGAGGGACTTCATTCTCTGCACAAGTAGCCACAATTCCACTATATCATTACATTACAAAGAGTTGTTTGCACTTTGTTAATGCTCTGAATCCCATATATATGACCTTTAATCTAAAGCAATATATAGTTACATATTAAAAACATCAACCTAGTATAATTACATATGCAACACAATTAAAAAGGGTAAAAATGCAATGGAGAGATTCTTAACGAGGGCTTTTTTCACCAAAGTGCTCTCTATTAGCAAGGAAGTCATATAAAACTTTCACTCATATTGTTGTCATAGAATTTCAGGTTATCTGAGGACAACGACATTCGCATTCGGTTCCAGAAAAGGGGTTGAGACCTTGGGTTTCTCGGCCAGGACAACACAGACTTTTTGCACAACCGTTTTCTCAGCTGAAGGTACTTCAGTTTGGGAAACGTCTCATCCAACAGAACCAGCATGGCTACATCCACCTTATTTGGATGAAATCAGAGATAATTTAGTGTTTAATGCAACTCAGACGAGATACATTTCTGACCCACAAGATGCTTATGGAAATAAAAAGTACATTTTACTAACCTTCTCGTCCAGAAGCCGCTGCTGGACCATGAAGAATGCCTGGCGGATCACACCATTCACTGTTTCACCACCAGTGACACCACTGGACAGCACAAACACTGTCTTCACACTGCAGTGGACAGCATTATGTAGATTTTCAATACATGAAAGCCCAGGAATCCAGTCCCTCTCCTCCAAACAGAGCCCAAACCTCCTGGGACCTGATTTCTCCAGATTGACAGTTAACTCATTGTAGACCCAATCCCTCACAGCTTGGTTCTGGGTGTCAAACACCACAAAGGCGTCGTAGTGATAATGCAAATCACTACCAGCAAGCTGGGAGTAGCCTTTATGTTCCGCCCAGAGTACCTGTAAGCAATACCACAGATCCCAGCCATAGAGATGCTTCAGTAGGGGCAGAACAGTGAACGCCACAGCAAAGAAGGAACAGACGACGAAGGCTAAGCTACCATATATGTCCTGGCAGGAACGCTGGTCCATAGAGAGTACACTCTTGCTCTGCTGGGACTCTGGGTAATCACAGTGTACATGTGTGGTGAGATATGGAATCTGTACCGGAGTTGTACGCAAGAAGTCCGCAAACCAAGATGTATCACAGTCACATTTAAAGGGATTGGCATGCAGGGTGAGTTTCTGGAGGGCACTACTATTTTTAAAGGGGGCAGGGAGAAACTGGTGGTTCAACACTTTGATCTGATTGTGGCTGAGATACAGGTAGTGCAAGGATTTTGCCATACTGAAGAAATCCTCAGGAATCTGACTGAGGCGATTGTGACTTAGGTCTAAAAGAGAAAAATTAACTCCAAATTCTATGACTTTATGAGGCAAATACAACAGGGAGTTTTGACTAAGATTCAAATGACATAAATTGGTGAGTACCGAGATGTTTTGCCACGGGAAATAGTTCAGAAAATTGATGCTGACGCTAAGAGTCTCTATGCTTCCTGGGAGGTTACACAGCACTTCTGGGGAGACTGACCTCAGATCATTGTTAGAGATGTCAAGGTAGGTGAGGTGTGTAAGGTTTTGAAAGAAATTAGTGTATTTGTTGTTTTCAGAATCCCACATAATGTCAAGGTGATTTCCATAGAAGTAGAGGTACTTCAAAGAGCTGCTAATAAGCCTCTGATCTATTCGCATCCCAATGCCATTGTTTGCCAGACTTAAAACTTCCAAGTTTGTCAAATGTTGAAGGAACTCCAAACGATGACCCATGCCCTTCATGTTGAAGTGAAATTCATTGTTACTGACGTCTAATACTTTCAGTGTGGTTTTAAGCTCACTGAAAACATCTTTATAGTAAAAATCAAGTCTATTGTATGACAAGATGAGAACAACTAATTTTTTCATGCTTTCAAATTGCCCACTCTTTAATGCCTGGCTCATGTAATTGAAGGAAAGGTCTAAACAAACAGCATTTTCCATCCCCAAAAACACCTTTCTGTTAATAGACAGAATGTCATTTTGAGACAGGTCAAACAGCAGTTTACCACGGCAGAAAATGTGTTTAAAGTCTAATAGAGATTGGAACACATTGTCCTCTAACAATTCCAGCCTGTTTGAATGGTTGGATTCCCAGGTATCACTTCCAGATGTGGCTTTTCGATCTATTAGTCTAAGGGCTGGGTCAGGAAAATTCTGTGTGTACAATTTCTGGTTCTGACAGCTTTCTTGTTCCACAATCTCAGAGGAGAAACTCGAGCAGCAGGGACTGAAATTAAGCATGTTTTGGGAGAGGTCAATATCGATCAGAAATGGTAACTGCTTCAGAGATGTCAAGTTACAAGTATTGATAAAGTTCATTCTTAGTTCTAGTTTTGTTAGAGTTTGTAGTTTAGACACAACATTAAGACTCTCATTTGAAAGCTTGTGGAAAAAGTTACCACTCAGAAGAAGACATTGCAGATCAGACATATTGCCAATATGTGGGGAGAGGATCAGTTCCTGAAATGTCTTCAGTGGTTCATAGTTATAGATAAGGCTAATCCAAGTGAGACCCTTCAGCTCTGCAAAGAAGGTGCCATTACGTATAACATATGCCAGGAGGTTGTCAGAGAGATCCAATCCCTTTAAATTCTTCAAAGGCCAGAAAAGACCCTCTGGCAAGGTTTTCAGAGAGTTTCCTCTCAAACTGAGGAAGGTGATGGAGCTGTTCTTAGCATAGAAGGAGTATGGGTTTAGGCGTAGAGGGAGATTTTGTGGGCAAGGAAAGCAGGGTCTGGCTGCATGGTCACATCGCTGGCAGTTCCACTCCAAATTCAAATACCTAAGGAGAGTCAGGTTGGCAAATGCTCTTTCTAAGACCTCTGTGATTGTATTCTCCCTTAAATCCAGACTCTCCAGTGAGGGTGGCAGCCCTTTTGGGACAGCTGTGAAATTATTATACCCTAAAGTAAAGTTTTTGAGTTTTGGGAGCCCTCTGAAAACCCTCTCGCTGATGCTTAAGGACTGATTGCAAGGGTTTGCATAAAAGCAGTTCTTGGTGAGGAGGAGCTCTTCGAGATGTGGAGTATTTAAAGGGTTGTCAATGTTGATGATGCGATTATTCTGCAGGTCAAGAAACCTCAAGCTTTCAGGTAACCAGGGAACAGAGGTGAGGCTGTTTCCTGACAGATACAGACATTGAAGCTTCAATAGGCTCTTGAATGCATAATAGTGGATCTCCATTTGGCATGAGCGGTCCTCCAGAGCTTCCAGGCGGTCTGGTTGACAATTCCCCATTATTTTCAGAGTGTGAAGGTTTGGGACCCCCGACAAAGCATCCTGCCCCACTTCATGTATCTTAGTCTGACTTAAATTGAGGGACACCACAGTAGTAGACTTGATGAAGGGGACACACTTGAGTGGTCTGTCAGAGCAGTCTACTGTGGTGGTATTCCAATCAGTGTCACATGGGAAAAATATGGTATTTATGGTCCTCACTAATGGAAGAAGCTGACAAAGGATGAGGACATTTTTGAAAATAGCCTGAAAAAAAATAAGAATAATAATTTCAGTCGTTTGTCAATGTTTTAGAAGATGCAGTCTGAGCAGACGATTTCAATTTAGGAAATATCAAGCATATTCAAAAATATTTAATCAATATACTGTAAATAAAACCCCTTAGCTTTTTCAAGCCTTGCCAATAAGCCATGTTTGTCCATAACATGTAACAATAGAGGTATATAATTGTGTTAAAGTGAAATGCATTACATTTTTGATGGTAGAACAATAAGTTATCTTACTTACCATGACGGGTATAGCATGTATCTTAACAATCACATCGGGAGCAAGATAAAGCCAAGTGTCTAAGTGTCACTGCAGTGACTAGAAACTGGATACATTAATGCAGAAGTGAAACAGCACAAAGCAAATCATGTGACCTATATCAAATCCATGTAGGGAATCAGGTACAGAAAGTATGCCATCTGATTAAAATGTTTTATTAATAAACAGTATAACAACCACAGTCAAAATGACTGTAGAGAAGTACCAAAGAAAGGACAGAGAGAACATTTCTATTGTTGGACAAAGTTGGATGACTTCCTCAATTCAGTACGATTCTAAAGAAAAGGTATAAGAAACCCCTTTGTCATCTGCTTCAAAAATCCTTTTCAATCTGGACAAATGCTTATGTATTCATTCATTCAACACAGTAGTATTTTTACAGTCAATTTATTAAGTGCACTGTCATGAAATCCATTAAATCAAAAAGGCATTTAATTTTTTTCAAACCAAACCATAACAGTGAGCAGTGAAAAGATTTATATAATTTTCCTTTGCTAATATAACTTCAAAACAACTTACACACTGAGAAGTATTTTTTGTGTGTGTGTGCGCACGTCTAGAGACTGCAAAAATCGAAGAAAAAAAATGGTATCAATAAAATGTGTTTCTGATTAATCAACGCTGCATAAAACCTGCTTTTATTCAAATGCTGTGTTAAAATATATTTTCCTATCCACTTATTGGAAGAAATTGTAGGAATAACCATCGGCAAAGATAGATAAGAAGTAAATGACAGTAATACAAAGTGTCTTCTGGTTGGAGAGCGAGTTCAATGCTTTGGCTTTGGATTGGACCTCATATGGAAACCGGAGCAGAACATCGCGTATACACAATAGCATCTTTTCCCTGCAGTAGCAACAACAGCAGCGTTGGCACACCACTATGAATTTATCTGATATTTACTATCACAGACACAAGTGTTGAATTATCCACAGAGCGATGTTCATAAAGCCATCAGACTCGGCATCCACCTTGGAGAGAGAGTGATTGTTCCCTGGGTACCATAGTATCCTAAATAGAATGCAGTAGAGCATTAGTGAATGAACATAAAAAGGCCTTTATGCAGTGAATATCTGTAATAATCAACAAAACATGTTACTCAGACAAGCTGCTTACCGGACTGGGACCTGCTTTGCTTTCAGAGCTCTGTAATATTCAATTCCTTGCTTGTTGGGTACACGCTTGTCATCTTCCCCTAAGGTGAACAATACAGGTGTCTGTACCTAGGTGAGAAATCATCTTAGGTTACTACATTGCGTCACAACACCAATGAAGACACATGCAGACATACACAGAAATACTTATACCTGTGCGACATGTTTAATGGGGGACTTGTTCAGCATCTGTTCCCAAACAGCAGGGTCAGGTAGACAGGCTGCACTGTAGTCATAGCCAGCCTCAACCATACACCTGAAAAATATCCAGAACAGGAAGAAAGAAAAAAACAAAAAACAGAATGTCTGAGTTTTTTTGTTCATGCATTATTGAACACTTCCTCCCCAACAGTGAGGCAGACGCATGCCCACTCACAGTTCTCAGAGGGTAATGTCAGGAGTTCAAATTATATAAAACAATAAAGATGAGAAGTTGTGCACAACTGGCAGTCACAAAATGAGTAAACAAGGGTGGGCAAGGGTGTGGGAATGGGCACGCCAGGACGTACCAATCTGGGATGTCTGTGCTGCCAATCATAGAGGCCAAATTGGTGACGGGGTTGCGAGCCACACAAGCCTTGTAGAACCCTGGGTACTGGCCAATCAGGTGACAGGCCAGGAAACCACCATGGGAACCCCCAGAAATTGCCACCTTCTGCATGTCGAACATGTCACCTTTCAGAACACTTTCAACAGCAAACTGGTGGGAAGAAAAACACAGGGAACTGTGAAAGATCATTTGTGGTGGAAAAGAAAGGAAAACCTTTATAAATTATCCATTTCATGACAAAGAACATGTGTGAATTGTTTTAAACTGCATTGGTGCTCCGTCTTGTGTTTTATTCTTACTTGAACATCTTTGACGTCTTGGGTGCCAACATTGCCAGGTAATGAGAGGATACTGTCCTGGCCGTACCCAAGAGAGCCACGATAGTTCACTAAGCAAACAAAACTAGAATTACCACCTGGCGGTTTTATGTCTCCACCAACCAATCAAATTGCAGTTTACATCCATGTCTGTACAATGTCATCACTTCATCTTTTTATATCATGTTCACAAGAATGGGACGCACATACGCAAGTGTGGACAGATGAAAGAATGGACAGACAACCCAAAAACATAATGCCACCAGATATGTTTTTTGCGCCATTAATGCATCAGCCCTAGATATTATAGTTTTGCATCGAGTCATTTTTCTCTGGTTAATATACCAGGCAAGTTATGATTGGTTATGCCTGTGAAGTACATGAGAGTTCTTCAGATGTTCACAAGATAGATAAAAAAACTAAGCAAAGCCTTTTACAAATAGAGTCCATATCCTATCAGTGGATGATCAACCTCTGAGCAGGTGTCTCACATAAACCCACTCCACATTTACATATGAACATACCTAGTAATGTAGCAAAGCCCATCCTGCACAGCACAGATGAGGACAGAAGCCAATCAGCTACAAACACTGAGTGAGGACCCCCTAAGTAAAAAAAACAAGTTCATGTAAAATACAGACTTAACAGTTTCTATCAAAGAGCCACAGATAACATTGCTTGTAGAATCACAATTATCTTTTCTGTAGCACTGGACTGAACAGAAACACATCCCAACAATCCAAATTCCACTTCAGCATGGATTCATAGCACTTTAAAGTTGTTATAGATACTACATTAAGTTGAAACTGTACAACAATGATGTACCACTACATAAGTGTTGTTTTTTTTGTTTGCACTAGAAAAATAATAATGACTACTGAACCATAATGAGAGTACCAACCATGAGGAATGACAATGAGAGGCAGCTTCACTCCATCTTCAATTTCCTTTGGTTTGATCAGCAAAGCTTCAAAATCAAGGCCAGCTGGAAAATAGGAAAAAATAGTTAGTCCTATAAGATTACATAGGCTGTTCTTCATGTCTTCATAGACAACTGCATCTTTTCAACCCTCCATAAACTTGAGGACACAATTATTCTTTCAGAGTTAAAACAAACCAGTCAACTCAGGAGCGTCATCCTGTAAACTCCTTTACTCCATCTCCTGGAAACAGAGCTGCCTGCTGTTTTATCATAGTGATGACTATAATTGTGTCTAAATGTATTAAACCCAGCCACGATTAAATTTAGCCTATGTTTGTTCTTTAAAAAGCTGGATGGCTGTTAACTATACCTAAAGCCTGAAATATTAAATATACCTCCTGATTAGTTTATTACGTAAACCTGTCCAAGCTAATGTAATCCAATAAGATAACTTTGCAATAAATCTTAACTTTGTGACTGAAAAAGGTATCACTTTTCAAAAGGTGATGATTAAACTCTCTGGACTGCAGAGTATGTGGAGGAGTTTCTTACATATTCTCTACACGTCATGCAAGTGAAACAAAATAGAGTGTGGACAAAACTATTGGCTTCCCTTCAGACTTTTTGACAAAAACAGAGAAAAACAATGCAATTCAGGCCGTTCTGTGAGAAATGCTGTCTAGGTACTAAAAATGATTCTTACAGTATTGACTGTTCTCTTGCTCTGGTGGAGGGGTGAAAGTCAAGATCTGCCAATCAATTTCTGGCATTGTCTGAGAGTCTTCCAAAGTAACCCAGACCACTTTGTCCTGAGAATCCCTGGCCGGAAGGAAACCCACCCTCTGGACAGAGAAATTGCATTGCAACAGGTGAAAAAGACATACGTTTTTGACTAATAAAAGGCCTTCCCCAACCCCATCCCAAAAATGGAGATTCTGCAATAGCACATAAGGTATATACTATATAAAAATGTGAACAATAAAATAAAGACCACTTATCCTACCAGACTAGGAGGGCAGTTTGGAGAGGAGCAGCTGACCGCCATCAAATCTCTCTGTATGTTCAGCAGACACCAGTTACCAACATCAGCCTCTACAGACAAACAAAGAACATCATTAGACACACAAGGTTAACATAAACATGTTAAAGTTTCCCAGAACACTAATGTGGTCGGCAAATCCCCTATTAGAGACTATAAACACCAAACAACAATAAACACGACTGTCAAGACATGAGTAACACCGAGGCTGATAAATGTGTCTAGCCACTCACCTGAAGTCAGAGAGGTGACACGCCCTGTGCTCATATCCACCATCAGCAGATCCTACAAGAAAAAACAACAACTACTTTAACAATAATAAAATGTTCTCAGTCTAAATACTTGTTTTATGTGGAAAACATGCAGTCATCAGAAAAATATATAAATATTGTATACTTTGTATCATAATAACAATAAACTTCCGAGGAGCTGACTGTACCTTGCGGCTGCGCTGAGGGCAAGCAACAATAATGCGCTGACTATCAGCTGACCAGCACTGAGGGGACAACTGAGAGCTGTAGATACCAGTAAAGCCATCTGTGAATGCACACCAACACACAAGCAAGTTTGACATATAATAAAACTACAATTGACACCTCACAGTTGTATGCCTATATCGAGTTTCAGTGTACATTCATGTCTGCCCAAAATGTCATAATTCCATCTTTCATCATAAAAACCTAATGCCGCCAGCGCAGAGGCATGAAAAAGGTGCACTCACAAGACCATCAAGTATTCCTTACCTTCTCCAGGTCTCTTCACCACATCCACCACAACTGTAGTCTTCTTAGTATACCAGTCATACTAAAAATAAAATATGCAATCACAGAGGAAAGCATTAAACAAATGTATAACTCAAATGTATTTCTGCTGAGATGTCTACAAAACAGAAAACAGCAGATGGTGCGTTGTGTTACGAAACTTTCATTCCTAATTATTCTTTTCAGTGAGTGCAGTGCAAAAAGGAAAAGTGATGGTGTCTATGTGTTATTGTGTGTGAAAAGGTGGCCCCATCCTGTCTTACCATACAGAGCCTGCTGCACTGCATGTGTGGTCCATAGACAGAACATTCCAGGTAGACAATCCGACACTGGTCTGGGCTCAGCCTGGGGGAGCACACGGCACTTGTGCCTGATGTTAGCTGTTCTGAGGGACACAACAAATACAATAAACATGAACATTTGCAGAAATAATAACAAAATCCAGCGATATCTTTTTAAAATATAATTAGACGAACATTCACTTACCACATTTCCCACCAGTAAGATCCACATAGAACAAAGATGACCTGACAGAGAAAAGGAAGTCATGAATAAATTGAAGTAACTTCTGATGGGCCAGCTTTATTAGTAGTAGTAATAGTAGTAGTAGCAGTAGTAGTAGTAGTAGTAGTAGTATAGTAGTAGTAGTAGTAGTATAGTAGTAGTAGTAGTAGTAGTATAGTAGTAGTAGTAGTAGTAGTCTCTTTGATCAGTGTGAACAGTAATCACCTCCTGTTTGGGCAGTACTTGAGGCCAATTCTGAAAGGCTCATGCCACCAGCCCACAAACACCACACCTGTGTCACCTGGAGCCCAAAATGCCTGCAGAGATCATTTAACAGAAAAAGAAAGCAACCGCAGGAGTATGAGCACACTATACATGCACAACAACATATGCATCATTGCACAAACTGCTGTAGCAACCTGTCCAGGTGAGATGTTTTCAGGCACCCCCTCCAACACAGAGACGTTGTCCCCCTCGATGTCCAAAACACAAAGCACTGGACAGCTCTTACCAACCAGTGCCTCTCCCCAGTCCTCATAGAAGACAAACTGCTCCCCCTGCAGGGGTGAAAATAAAATAAAAATGTCACAACCAGTGGAATGTAACCTAATAAACTTTTGATTAACGAAAATCAATTGTGTTTCAAAATAATTATTTGCATTCACCTTTACAGCCTCTTTTTTCTCCACTCTCATGGTTTCCTCCTCGTCCCCAATAAAAGACAACTCTGGTGACTCACTCTAGAAAACAGATAATGAAACATAGAATAAGGAGTTATTGCCTACTAGGATGACCTATTGCACTAATCCCATCTACTAATCACATATGGGCAGACAACTTGCTTCACTACTCTTATGGCCACATCCCAATCAGTGCTGTCACAGTATATTGCTTTTGAAAGGCCATGGAAAATACCTGAGGTGCCTTCGAAATGATACCATTCACGAAATGCCCAGGTTTGCCATGAATTTACGAGCAATACGCTTAAATCAAATAGTGTGCAACAACCATTGAAATATATGTGATTAGGTTTGGTGAGTGTGCATCTGCTAAGGCCATTAGTCCACCAACAAGGTCATTTTGTATTCTTTCTTTCTTACTGAATTCCTTACAGAGAACCTTTTTACAACGTGATTTACAACCGATGGAAAGCAGAGCAGTCGTTCTCTGCCGCATGTGATTCTGTGCCAATTCACCCTCAAATAGATTTGCTGACAGACCTGGAAGAAGGATTCTGCCTTCGGTCTCTTCCTTTCTGCTACATACAAGAGGTGTGTCTCAGAGTGGGACCAGACCAAGCAGCCAAACTGCTCTAAAAGAAAGAAAAAAAACACAAAACAGTGTGATTAACACCTTGACTGGCTCGTGTAAAGCACAGTTTCAAAGAAAATATGCAGATTTAAATGCAGTTAACTCACCATCTTCATAGACTTTGCCATGCTTCTTTAAGGCTGTTAGATTGATGCTTTTCATCTTTATGTTTTTACTCCAGATCTGAAGGGTGACAAGGAGGACGGGGGAGCAAAGTCAAAGATGGCGGGTTCGATGTGCAAAGTCACATGAGGTGAGGAGCGGAAATAAAATGAAGGGGGCCATTAAAAATAAAGCTAAGTTATGGTATGCTGAGTCTGAGTCAGACAGACAGCCACTTACCTCCAGAAACTGTTTGTCCTCTCCTTTGATTGTGCACTCTCTGACAACAGCCTTCATTTCACCTGAGGGGGAATCCTTACTCAGCACCCTGACAGGGCAAACATATCAATGATACGTTGTTCAGTTTGCTCAGGGTTAGATGCACGACAACATATTTAAGACAGCTCCACACAAAATGACAACATGTTTACATACTCTCCTTTGATTTCAGTGCAGTTTCCTGAGGCTCCGGAGTAGACCACCGACTTGTCATCGTGGAACACGAGGTATTGTCGGCAAAACTTGACGTTTTCATTCCTATCCAAATCACGCTGGCTCCATTCTGCAAAAGAAAGCAGTTTAACAAAATGTCATCAACGATCATACAGAGATCTGATGGTCTCGGCATGTCGGGCTGAGTCTACCTGTGTAGATGTTGCTGTATTTGCCTCCATACTGAGAGGTGACGACAGGTCCCACGTCTGCTCTGCTCAAAGAAGGGAAGAGGCTGAGTTCTCTGTAGAGTCTGGCAATTTCCTCCGGGTTGGTCATCACCTGACGGCAAGCAGCAGAACAACTCATCGCACAGACGTTACGCCCCAGAGACACAAACTGTCCCACAGCGAACGATACCTTCTTCATGTCCTAGCTAGGAGGCTAAGCGGCCATAAAACAACTAACGTGAGTTACGAGTATGTAACAGTAACCCAGTTTACCACCAAAAACCGAGGGTGCGTTTATAAACATGAGCCCAATATGTTATGGAAACAAATCAGGCGGTGGCTGCGTGGGAAAAAAAAGACACCAAGTGAACAGGCTTGTTTGTTTTGAGCGGATTCAAATGTGACCAGGAACTTCCTGCGGGAGCTGACAGGAAACAACCGTAACGTAACACCAGCGTCAGCTGGCTGGTTTGATTTGAAAACTGACCTCAAAAACAACGACAGCGTAAATAACGTCAGCTGCATTTGCACCACTCTGAGGTGTATTTGTGTCGGGCGTGTTAACCAATAATAAGTAGTCAGTAAAGTCCAAACGTACCTTTGACTTCATGACAGCGACGGTGTGTGTGTGTGTGTCGCCAGTCTGCAAAGCAGTGAGGAGCACAATAGAGTTATTAAGGCGCTCCCGTACAAAGTTTACTAAAAATGAACGGACAACCTGTTTCAGCTTCCTGTTTCTACTTAGAAAATAAGATAAAGCTCCGGTTGAGCAGTTCCTGGATTTAAAAACGACTAATAATAATAATAATAAAATGATATATGGGTTAGAAATCTAGAAAACAATACAGGCAAATAAGAACGTGGTTCGTTATATTAAAAATATATATATTATAGGAGCAATCTATTGCAATACTTTTATTTCGTAGAAACGTCACCTCCACAACACCCAACAGGAAGCAATATACTAATTAAATAACTGAGTATATGCGCCCTCTTGCGTTTGGAAAGCCGTAATCCTGAGAGTATGTCATATTGAACTTGTGCCTCGTGCAAAGTTCTCAGATTTAGTCTGTGGCATTCACTGTCGAAGCACGGTAATATAAGCATGTTACGAGACACGAGTTAAAATAACTTGCTGGCTTGTATTCATTAAATGTGTAAATGACAAGCAGCGCGTCTGTCAGTCAGCTGGGGTAGGTGGGGTCACAAAGAGCCAAGATGGCTGACTTTGAGGAGCCGCTGTCAGATGACGAGAAGGTTTGAAGACTATCTTATTCTTTGCTCAACGCTATTTTCTCTCATTATGTAGAGAGCCCGCGCGTGTTAAATGTCCACGCGAACTCACGGCTGAGTTTTGGAAAGAGTGACAGTTTTTCGGCACGTATCCGAGTGAAAAACTAGTGTTTTTAAGCTACCACTAGCTAGCCAATGCTAGTCAAAGCTTATAGTTGGCTAGCCGCGAGCTCAGACGCTGCAAGAGCTGGTTGAGCCACTGGACACTTATATTGACAACGTGTTACTGGTTGAGACGTTACCTATATTAATATAAATGGAAGTATCGACATTTCCAAAAGTCGGGTTGCAACGTCCATGCCAGTCTGCAGTAACCCCAGGGTGGGCTCCGCATTCCTCTCCTGTAACGCTAGCTCACCGTAGCGGCTACCGGTACCTTGCTTTGGGTTTCTGGGTCAAACGGATTCAGTTGCAGCTCAAATACTTGAGAACCACACAGGAGCGTGAGGTCAGAATAAGGGTTGCTTGTCTTAGATTAGATGACTCCTGAGTGACACCCTACCAGTGGCAGCCCGACATGTTATCAGTTGGAAGCGAAGCACACATTATTATGACTGGCAGATGTTGCAGTCTTTCTTCTACAGGGGAGAATTACATTTGACATGTGACGTTACCATATAAAACAACAATCTTAATACCAACAAACAGGGAGGCATCAAAGCTGGAAACGAGAGTGGCGACGATATTCTCCTGATACAATCGAGGGATATTCGAGATTAAGTCTGTTGGCGGTTAACTGGGAAATGGATTTTACAGTGAAATGACCCATGGCCTCGATCAGTCGTTTCTAATACAGTGTCTATTCTGTGCTCATTGTTTCTTGATCATCCTTTATTTATTTCCAAATTAAAAGAACTCTTATTAAAATATGTATGTCAAATATACTCTCTGAAGTTAACTATTTCATAAAACATGCTTGATGCTATTTTTGTTATTAAGTCAGGGTTACGGTATAGGGAATAGGGTACTATCTTTTTGTAATCAAGATACTATAGTCATTCCTTGTTTAAGTCTAATGGATGTCAACCAGAAATGTTAATACGGTTTCATCATAGAAACACAAATTGAAAATGCCTTAGTATCAGCGATATGGATGCCAAATTACAACAAAATTGGTAGTACATTTTTACTTTTTTTTATAGTCGACTTGTTGAAGTTTCGACTTGTACATGTTTGTTTTTCTTGTTGATTGAAAACCTTAATTGTATGTAAAATGATTTTATATCATCTCTCTTTGAGCTGATTTATACAGCAAGTCATATCATGATAACTTAATTAATTTGTTGCATTTAATTTGCTTCCATAGGTCCGCATAGCGGCCAATTTTGTGACTCATGCCCCCCCGGGAGAGTTCAATGAGGTCTTCAATGGTAATAAGTAGCTGATTATGACAAGTTTCACATCATAATACTGTTTTTAGTATAATATAATTGGCCTCTGATCATATTTGAGTGTTTTATCTTTTGAGGGTAATGCATAATTAATTTTGTGTCTCTCCAGATGTGCGGCTTCTTCTCAACAATGACAATCTCCTCAGGGAGGGAGCATCACAGTAAGTAACATTCAGTTAAGAAAAACGTCAGAAATTCAAATACTCATTGTACAATTCGAAACAAACAAAACATTTTGGTTTATATATTAGGTAGTGAGGAATGTAAGCATTACAAGGGGAAACATTTTTTGAAAGCAGGTTTTTGTCATGTTATAAATGCAGACTGTACCATTTCACCCATTCTGTATGTCCAGCTCCTTTGCCCAGTACAACATGGATCAGTTTACTCCTGCCAAACTAGAGGGCTACGATGAGCCGGTATGTTTCATTCTTAAGTCTTTCCTATTTATTCTAGAAGAGCAAGTGTCAAATCCAGACTGTTTCACGATTTCCTCTCCCCTATTGATAGGTCCTGATCACCGAGCATGGTGACTTAGGCCAGGGACGTTTTCTAGATCCCCGCAACTGTTTGGCGTTCCGCTTTGACCACCTAAGAAAAGAGGTGAGCGACTTGCAGCCATATGAAGAAGACACAGCCCTGAGAAGCTGGAGAGATGCCTGTGATACTTCCCTGAGTGCCTACGTCAAAGAGCACTATCCAACTGGAGTCTGCACGGTAAGGCACATGAAGAGTGTGACAAAATAGTCATTTAAGCAATAGAATACATTTTACCGATACTATCGTACCTGTTTTGCAGGTATATGGGAAAACGGTTGATGGTCAGCAAACAATCATAGCCTGCATTGAAGGACATCAGTTTCAACCCAAGAACTTCTGGTACAGTGACCTCCCTGTAAACAACTGTCTAAAAGCTTATCTGAATATATATATATATATATATATATATATATATATATATATATATATATATATATATATATATATATATATGACTGTCTGTAATTCTCTAACACAGGAATGGTCGCTGTAGGTCAGAGTGGAAGCTTACCATCGGTCAGTCTACTGCTCAGGTGGTGGGTGTGTTGAAAATCCAGGTGAATTTAATTCAGTGCACTCATCTGCAGAAATGATAAATAAGTCAAAGTTAACTCAGAACATATTAATTACGTTTTTCTTCTGCCTCAAGGTGCACTACTATGAAGATGGGAATGTGCAGCTGGTTAGCCACAAGGAGGTAGAGGAATCAATACCAGTGACTGTAAGTAAAAATATGTTATACATAAGCTCTCCATCTGTAGTGGTTTAAACCTTGTGCTGCTTACAAAGTTTAAGACTGGCTGTGTCATCTCCGAGTATGTAAAGTGAGGTCCTCAATCTCAGTAAGAAGGATAAAAGGTGATTATTATGTGTGTTTTTTAAACAGAATGAAAGCCAGACAACCAAGGAATTTGTCGACATTATTGAGAATGCAGAAAATGATTACCAGGTAAGCAAGAAGTTATTGACTACAAGTTTATATACTCTTTGAAATCACAGGTGTTACTTTTGTCAAAATGTGCATAATGAAACATTTTTAAATTAGAAAATGTAAACATATTTTACATTAGATTTATTTCCCCCCTTTTTTGCCTTCAGACTGCAATCAGTGAGAACTACCAGACCATGTCTGACACCACCTTTAAGGCCCTGCGTCGCCAGCTGCCTGTCACTCGCACTAAGATCGACTGGAATAAGATCCTAAGTTACAAAATTGGCAAGGAGATGCAGAATGCCTAGTGGAAGGTCAGGGATTTACCAGCGAGTTTCACACTCCGCTGGGCCCACAACCCGCATATACATGCGCAAGGACTAACCAAAGCAAAGCTATAGCCGTATGGGGCAAGGAATTAATAAAATGAAACAAAAAAAGTATAAGTGAAGATATGCTGACTATAAGGCATATCTGTCTGCTGTAAGGAAGTTGCGGTTATGAAGATAATCGGGGTTGGAGAAAGTGGTTACTTCTAGGTGTGTGTGTTTATGAAAGAGTTGTTGGGTCAGTGTGCAGGGCTGTGCTCAGGACAGCTACATAAAATTAGTAAATCTCCCTTCTCTATAAGTAATCTTAGACCTCCCGAGATTCAGGTGTCAGAAGTCACAATATTTTTCCAAAGTTAGACTCATGCAGAACTGTGATCATGTCACAGTGGAAATCTCAGTACTCAAGAGTAAAGTTCTAGGAAGGCACAAGGCATCTGATGAGAGAAATTAAGCACACATCACATATCAGGGTTTGATTTAGGACAGGAAATACAAATTTTGTTAAAGTTTTTGTTCCATTGTGGTTGTCATGCATGCTAGAATTTGTAAATCGGAGGAATCAGTCAAATCGGGACATTGACCGCAAAATGAATAGCAGTCATCTGACATTGTAACTGGTACCAAGCTGTAATCCTGAACTGAACATATTAAGTTATGCGTTGCTAATGAAATTGACTGTATTTCTACCCGTTAACATTTACAAGTGGCATGATCCTCAGCATAGCTCTGCTCCTGCACTGTACACCTGTATGCCTGTCAGGACTGAGGGAGTGTTAACTTGTTTTCTGTTGTGTTCCACTGATGTACACGTCTCCACCCATACAAGCAATGACGACTGAATTAAGATAACGCAACTTCTATGCTGTTGCATCTTTAATGCATTCTCCGTTCTGTTTGGCAACATCACCTCCACTGTTGTACAGCTTTTCCTTTGTGAAAGGAAAACATACTCATATTAACCAAGATTGATTTGCCAAAATGTCTTTCCTATGGTAAAGAACTCCATCCTCCCATGTATGCAAATTTCTATTTTAATACGCTGGTTTTTGTTGAGTCTTAGAATATTGCACTCTTAACTGTGACAAACTGTATTGGTGAATGCAAAGCAGTTGCCATGTAAGGCAAGATAATATATACGTTACATGACTTCTGTAAAGCCATATCATACTGTTTGTGTTGCATAATGTGCTGACTCTGGATCAGTTACTTGTTAGCTATACAATGTGCTGTGTTCAACCCTCACACTATACTGCAACCGTGTGCCGATCAATTATAAAGTTTAAGACTGTACTGCCCCATTCTGTTGTAAAATAAATGGATTGAACATCTTGGCAGAATTGTTATTTTACATTCAAAAGATTATTATTTTTTTTTTTAAAGGACATGTTAGCACTCTCAGATGCATGTGCGTTGGAATGTATTAATCATATCAATGTTTCAGAACCTCTGGACCTTCGTCAAGAGTGTTTTGCACAAATCATACAACATTGATCTTAAATAGATAATGCTCAAACCACTGTGCAGAGGTGTTGGACAAGTATTCTTCTGTGGGAGTGACAGCAGCATGTGTACAATATGCCACCTCAAATTACACATTTACAAGAAATTTATGGGGGAAAAAGACACCACAATACATAATGTCTAGTTACAAGAATGACAAGTATTTAGCAAAATGGTGATCGGAGTCAGTTCATTCAAGGGAGTTTGTTCCCTCGAATGAAGAAAAAAAAAATACACATCCTATTACTACATTCTGCAGCTGCACCACAATTCTGCTCACAGAAAGCTCAACATATAATCTCCAATATTATATTAATGTTATATCAGTAACAGCTGATGTCAGTTAGTTGTGTGTACAGCATTATATATGTATATACACTGTGTGTATATATATATATATAGTGTGTATGTATATATATATACAGTGTGTATGTATATATATATATGTATATGTATATATATGTATATGTATATATATATATATGTATATGTATATATATATGTATATGTATATATATATGTATATATATATATATATATGTATATATATATGTATATATATATGTATATATATAGTGTGTATGTATATATATATATACAGTGTGTATGTATATATATATATATATATGTATATATTCGACGATGCTGTTGAGAGATTTGACTAACTTTAGATATTCCTGAGCGATAAACTAAGCTTCTGCATTCACACGGAGAATCTGAAGGCAACGGGACAAACATTGTGTCACCGGAAGCGCTCTGGTTTCCGTTTGTAGTCCAAGTAGCATTGGCCAATCACATTCGAGCAGTACATTCGTTTGTTCACTGCCTACTTGTGAAACAATCCGGTCGTACACGTGTTCTGTCAACTCCAGTCTCATATCTCAAGTTGCAAGTCGGACTGTGAACACCGAACAGCGCCGCAGATGTCCGCTGGATGCACCGGTTCCCCAAAAATGTAGCCGCTGTCAGTAGGGGGTCCCGCACATGCGCAGAACGGATCGAGCGGCTGGATCGGATCGGGCCCTGAACTAGTAACTCCAGTTTGGTCTAAACGCGCTTTCTGAAACAGGGCTCCGCGTCCTGGATCCAGACTTTTTAATCCGCCATCTACTCCGAGTTCAAGTCGAGTGTAACGAGTTGACAATTCCGTCTGAAAACAGAGTTTAGCTCGCTGCTCAACAGTATTAGTATCAATTAACGGTCGAAAATTAATGCTGTCAGCATGTTAACAAAACAACCTACACAAATATGTCAAAGGTCAGGACCATACATAACGTTACAAATGCCCGGACAAGAATTTTCTTTTCGGCGTGCAGACACCAACTCTGCACAGCACAACACCGACCTCTGACCTCTGTTGGCATGACTAATCAATCACAAGTGGGTATCTCTAAAAACAGCTCAACAAATAGACAATAGTAGGTATCCTTATACTTTGTCAACATGTTTGACCCTGTTAACTTCGTTTATGTATGTTTTAACTTCCTTCACAATTATTTTGTCATTATAGGACTTTTTACATGTATGTTTATAGCCTATAAATAAATGAATACCCTTTCATCACTGTGACTGTTTTTATTGCTTGTTGAACTTATATCTATTATCAGCGTCCAAATAAAATATTAAAACAGCACTAGATATTGCAGGTTTTCATGATATGCATATTTATTACAAGAGACGAGTGGATGTGGCCCCTCACACACAGTGTATAAATCTACGGATTTAAATTGATAAGCTAAAACAATTAGTTTCCATCTATTCTTGATTGTAAAGACAAAAAAGCATGTTAAACCTAAAAAAACTTCTGTAGAACTGTTAGGACAAGACAACAATATATGTACATTATTTGACAGATACTAAACAGTTACAGTAG
Organism: Cyclopterus lumpus; assembly: GCF_009769545.1. Lineage (NCBI taxonomy): Eukaryota > Metazoa > Chordata > Actinopteri > Perciformes > Cyclopteridae > Cyclopterus > Cyclopterus lumpus. The sequence continues at coordinate 14,836,259 of NC_046972.1, forward strand.
CACAATTCAAACCTTTAGTCCCCATGTTGTCCAATGATGAAATATCCCCAAAGAGTTGTCACATAATGGCGACATAGTCCTTCTTGGTTTGGGTAAAGCAGAAGTTAAACTTCCCTGAATCAAAATAATATAAATTGTTGACATACAGTATCTTACAGTAATGTTGTACAAAGTGTGCCCCCCATTTAGGGACAAGATTCAGTGTATTCATGACAAGTGTAAAAGAAACAAAACAGCACATGCATGTGATGTTCATTCACTATTTACAGTATAATAGTGTTTTTTCAGACCATTTCAACAGAAACTGCATACGGCTATAATAATTCGAAACTACTCACTAGTTTATTGTAAAATGGTGATCTCTAAACAATTTCTATACTTTACATCCATTTATTTCAGCCTTCCTACTTTCTATACAGTGTTGCACAGTGTTCTGACTGAAGTCTTATTTTGGATTCTAGTATTAAGGGAAAAGAGTGTTGTACTGTGAAACATTTAAAAAACAAACAGGTCTTTATCTTGTTTTCTTTATGGATATGATTTCCTTAATATAAAGTTAAAGTGTAAAATAACAGACATATTTTCATTCTAAAACTTCAAACTTACAAAAAAATCTAAAAGACAGAAATATTAATAGACATATTTAAACCTGAAAAAAATCATAATATACTATATTTTATGTCATATAGTTATTTTCTGATTGTTTCTTAGGCTGTGGTATGAAGGTGACAATGTCTTAAATGCATTAGTTTGAACCAGTCAAGCTTTGAAATTTCTGTCCTGGGAATTTTGAGTGCTATGAAGTGGGTTTACGGTCTGGCAAAGATGATAATTACAGTAACTGTTGATTCGGGCCTGATTTATTTAGTAGTTAGTTTGTATAATCTGTCTGTTAGCTGCTGGAAGATAAAACCAGGTCTGGCTCCTTGGCTCCTTCCTGCCCACTGTTGCGTTGTCCACAGTTCCCAGTCAGCTCTGGGAAGAGGCTGGTCCGAGCAGAGTGACTTGGGGAGCCTGGAGTTGGACTCATGCCGGGCTTCTTGGGAGTGATCGGAGGAGGATGAGTCCTCTCTGAGCGAGGAGTGAGGGGGGAGCGGATCCCCGGAGATAGAGGCCCTGAAGAAGGCGACCTCCCCCCAGGAGGAGTTGCTGCCAGGTTGCGGTAGTCTGTACCAAAAGGAGAGCTGCTGAGTGGTGCCAGCTTGATGCCAGCCTGCTGGCTGGTGAAGCGGGACAGCACCTGAGTGACAGTGTTGCGGGCCAGCTGCTTAGCTGAGCTGTGCTCGAGTAGGGGAGGGATGGAGGAGGTGGTGGGGGAGAGGTCCCTGGGGGAAAGAGGGCCACCATGCTGCTGCTGCTCCAGCTCAGCCTGGCTCTGGAACTTGTGCCTGGCGGCATGGAAGCGCTGGTTGATACCAGCCTGGTAGGAGGACTGATGGAAGCCTGGGCTGCCCAGACGCTTGGCAAGAACAGGCGAAGAAATGGGCGAAGAGGAGAGGGAAGAGGAGGCTGTGCTGGAGGGAGAGTGAGGGTGCGGATGAGGGGGAAGAGGGGAATACAAGAGTCCTGCTCCCCCATTCTCTACCAACCCACCATTTTCTGGTCCTCTCCCCTCCGGTGTTGGTTCTGACTCTTTATGAGTGGGATGGCCATTGACCTTTGATAGTGAGGAGGATTTAGGGGTGACAGTTATCTTTCCATCTGGCTCAGTCTGAACAGAGGTGGACCCCACTATGGAAAGTGATTCTTTCCCCTCTGTCACAGCCTCCTTTACCACTTCTTTAACCCCTCCAGTTTCAGCCAACCTCTTCCTCAGTTCCTCCAGCTGCCTCTCAAGCCCCTTGCTCCTATCCTCCTCTTTGCTGATCCTGGCTTTCATCTGCTCTCTCTCTATGTCAAACTCAGCCAGCTGCCTTTCAGACCTCACCTCTAGCTGGGCTGCCCTGATCTTCTCATCTTCAAGAACCCCCCTGAGCTTTTCCAGGGCACTGGTCTCCTCTCGGAGCAAAGTGCGAAGTTGGGAGACTTTCTGAGCCTCCTCCTGCGCCTGGCTGTTGGCTTTCTGGAGCTCCAGAGTCAGGTTTGATGAGAGCTGTTGCTGCTGGGACAGTGACTCCTCTACCTGGCTCATCACCTGTGCTTGTTCCTTCTCTAACCTCCGCACTGTTGCCCGCTCCACTTCCAACTAGAAAGGGAGGGAGAGAGATACAACAGTCAAGGCGAGGCAGCGTTTCCACATTTGACCACAAGGAGGCAGAAGAACACTGCTTACAATAAACCCACCACGGGATGAGAAACAGTATCATTATATGAATATATATATATATATATATATATATATATATTTTTTTTTTCACTTAACCCATTACAACCGAGTAATAGTTTTTTTTAATGTATTCTATTACTATCCTATCTTTTACATGTTTCCCTATTTGCCAATAGTATTCATAATACTTCATTCAAATTGCTCACCTGAAACATATATAAGTGGTATAAAATGTGTACCATTTACATTATTATAAACAAAACTTTAGCAAATGGGGCTCAATTCCTGTTTTTCTCCCTATTTTCACAGAATGTTTCCATCTCTCTCAGTCAGCTATATTCTCTAACAAACTACATTTAAATAAGGTCCACTTGAATCACACAGAAAAAAAAAGTCTGTATAAAAGAATGCCTGTATGTGTCAGTACAGGGTCAGACGAGACAGACAAAGAAGCTGTTGTTCATGTTGTTTTGCCATAATTTGCTGGTTCAAGTAAAGTTTAGATTGCCATTACATCATTAGTTGGTGACTAGGCAGCTTATAAACCTTTGATGAGTTAAAGAAGGAAATGGGAGGTGATGAAATACAACCTAGTGTATATGATTACTGTACAAAAACAACACAGGCAGGAAAGCCTGAGGAAGACTGGGAGACACTCAGGAAACCTCCCTTCCATAAGGCCGTTGTCTAAAGTTTGTATAGTGGCTGATTCTGTGCTCAGTGTGTGTGTGTGCCAGATGATCTTGCAGTAGACATGGACATTCATTATCTCAGGTTTCCTGAGGCCATAAAGCCACATGGCTGCTGGACAGCTAAACAATGGTTTCTTCCTCCTCTGTTTCCTGTGGAACAGCCCCATGCCTGTGCATACGAGTGTTTGTGTTTATCTGTACTTTAACAGGCCAAGCCCTGTCCACCCTACTGGGGTCCACAATATAACTGCACTGATGCTTGCCTGCTTAGTTGCTTGGTTTTAAATCACAGCTGCCAGAAGGACACAGGGCAGACAGGCAGAGGAGAGGGGAAGCAGAAAAAAACACCAGATGTGCTTGTCTATCTAGAAGACTTTACCAAACATACAAATGCACATGCACACACAAATGTTGCACATATAGTGCAACAGGACATGTACACTTTTACACGTCAGTCACACCTGTTGCAGCAGTTTGTCCCTTTCCGTCTGCAGCATGAAGGTGAAATCATCATTCTGCGCAGACTTCTGAGCACGCCGTTGTTTTTCCTCCTCCAGATCAGCTAACATCTATCAAACCATGAAACAATTAAATCACTTGACATGGAGATAGGATTCTTGTTGGAGGATTCAGTGCATTCATTTGAAAACATTCACAATCCAGCCTATTGTACAAATGTCAGCCACAGAGGGACCCTGGCTGGATGCTTGGGCGGTTGCAACATTGTCCAGACACGCAAAGCAGAAATAAAGAGGAGCTCAAGAACTCACTGAATGTGTGTGTTCACGACTGCATTACTTACCCTCCTGTGTCTGCTCTCAGCAGCAGCCAGCTGTCCCATCATCCTCTCTTGCATCCTCTTGCAGTGAGCCATGACCAGTTTAAGGACGGCCAGTGGGTTCGGTCCCACCGCCCGGCCCTGCAGGTTTGTGCGAGTCTGGGTGAGCGTGTTCTGGCGCTCTGAGGACTCACTGTCCCGCTGCAGGGCCAGGAAGGGATCGCTGAGGTCATACTCGCCATAACGCTCCTGGACGAATGCATCTCTCTGCTGAGCCTAGGAACACACAAACATATAGCACACATGTAATTGTACTGTTTAGCTGTTCCTTTAACAGCTGGTCCTGGAATAAATCTACCTGCAGCCTACAGGAAGAAAACAACTAATCTGTCCCTGTAAATGTTCAGTCCTGACTCAGCAGGAAAACTATAACCAGTGTGTCTGTGGATGGCAGAACATGGATTTGATAGGATGAGGTCTCTTTTCCACACTGCAGCACAAGGACAAATGTGTTGCGAAGATAACATGAGGCCCAACTGTCGGTGTCAAGAAAACACAAAGTCAGCTAACTGATCGCGAAGAAAACAGAAGATTAACTTATAATTTTATGTATCACATCACTGTCAAACATACGACTCGTAAGCAAGTGTGTGTCTGTGTGTGCAGGAAATCTGTTTGGAATGATGATATTGTCAGTGTGAGCAAAGCAGATGGTCGTTGCTCTCAACCCAAACACAAAGAGGTGAAGCGTGGTGGTCCAACCCCCACCCGGGGCAGATGTTAACTCCTCCCCAGGGATGCAAGGATGAAGGAAAGGGCCATGAAATCAGACACAAACACAGAGCTGTTTCTAATGAAGAAGTTACATAATACTTAAAGCAAAAACAAAATAATGTAATAAAGAAAAAGATAGCAATCCTGAGTGACACAATATTGCATACAATCAATTACTTTCCATCTACCATACCCTACTCAGGCTGGTTTGAGAGAAACAGGCTGGAATGACAAATAAAGTGAGGGCCTTGTTGACTTCACTCCAGGATACAATGATATATTATCCGGATGTCTCATTTACTACATACAGTAAGTAGGTTTGAGTTCTGGAGGCCTGCAGCGTCAGCTGGCGGTGCAAGTTATGCAAGCACAAGCCACAGAGTTCAATCCACGTGCCTTCGGGACACCCGTCACTGTCTCCCCAATGCAGTCCTCATCCGACACCCCGTTCCTCCATCTCCCTGCCCAGACACGCATTGCACTGCATTCCTCTGCCTGCTCATTTCTCAGAAAATGCCTCTATACTTCAGCCTCTCTGCCAGCGTCTTTTTCTCACACACTCTCAGACTGTGGCAGTGCTCGCACACACACACACACACACACACACACACACACACACACACACACACACACCCACACACCCTGAGGACATCAGTAAGGAGGCTGAATTTGAGGCCGAACAAAGAATGTGACCCTCAGTGAAAAGATTACAGGACTTGAACAAAGACACTGTCTCAATGCCATCACTTTTATGCATTGTCTCCATGTTTGACCCCGTAGGTTTCAATGGGTGAGAAAGGGTACAACTGTGTATGTGTGATTATAAATGTGTATTTGTATGTAAGCCATTTGTAAGTTGACCAGTAGCTGTGCGTTTTTGTGCTGGACTTTGGAGTAGAGCTGTAAAGCTTCTCCATCTAGCTGGAGACAAAACTGCAGCTTTCTAAATTAAATCACTTTTTAAATAGACCATTATGGGTCGGGCTGTGATTGGATTGTGTGTGTGTGTGTGTGTGTGTGTGTGTGTGTGTGTGTGTGTGTGTGTGTGCGTGTAGCTCGCCTTATGTCTGGTCTCCCATGGTTTTCTTGGGACAGTTCTGATCATAATGACAGAGTGCACGTTCCTCTATAAGAGAGCACAACAAGCAAACCCTCTCTGCTGCAAAGCTCTCATTTCTACGCAGCCACTGATGAAAAATATATCTCCAACGAAGAATGGATTAAAGGCTATTCATTCACTGTTACATAATCAATAGTTTTGTTTTTGAATTTGCATCAAGTATGTAAGACTTCCTCTACAATTTCACACACTGTTTGAAACAGAATGAAACATGTGTGCTACAGCTTGTGTGAGCATTACCTTCTTCAACAGCTTGTATCCTCTAATAATGCATTCCCGCAGCTGTGACGAGGTGTGAAAGACAATCTGATGCTTTTCGCATGGAGAAAGTCTGCCAGTCAACCAGTTACCGACAGCCTCAGGGCACAATCATGCCCTTGTGTGAGCTGAAGAGCCAGGGAGTCCTGTTTCCTGAGAGAACCTCTGCAGTGACTGTCACACAAGGAAGTCAGCAGCTCTGACTGGTATTGGGTGAACATCTCCTGTTACAAATGAACAGTTAAGCCTTAAACTCTTAAATAGTACTGCGGATGAAAGCTAATAATCCATTTCATTTTAAGGTACTCAAAGACACTTTACTTGTTACTTTCATACACCGTGGACACAGCTACGGGGGGGGGGGGTTAAGTGTCTTGCTCAAGAACACATCGACTAGGGCGGGGATTGAACTGCCAACCCCCTGATTGAAAGACGGACCTGCTAACCACTGACCCACAGTCGCCCCAGATAAAACTGAATTGCTATCAAAATGAGAACGCATACATATGCATGCACATATCTATATGCGTGTGTGCATCTATGAGCTTGCATGTGTTTGCACACCGTGCAGCAAAAGGTTGGAACTTGTTAGCATAACCGCCTGTTTCCGGGGTAACATCTCGAATCCAGCAGCTTTGCAGTGGGGGTTATGGGAAAAGAATGCGTTCCTGGTGGATTAGTCCACTCGTCAGAAGAACAGTTAGACACACAGAGACAAAAGGACAGCAGGACCAGACCTGTCAGATATGAAAAGCTTCTTTCATGGAACTTAAGGAGTACCGTGCCAGCGTCTTTGCAACAAGAGGACAGAGGACAATGTCGAATAAACGAGTATATGAGGTTGTTGTTCTCTTCAGTTATTTCAAACCAGGAGAAAGGAGTTCATTCATCGAGACTTTTGATCATAAACCCGCCGTGCAAGAGAATCACAGTGTGGGGTAATGCGCTAAGAGTACAATAGGAGAGTAAAATGTGAAGCATAGAACCAGGTGAACAACAGAAGACAGCAGGTCAGCTGCAGACGACCCTTTTCAGATGTATGTTTCTGGCTTCAGTGTTTTCTTGGATGAGGAAGTAAGTAGTGTAGTTTTTCTCCCGGGGAGTGGACACGACTACTCTGCTCTACTTAATAGTAGAAAAGAACATATTGTCAACAGACCACTTGTCAGCCTGAATAACAGTGAATCCACTGGCAGTCACATCTGATTTGTGTTGGTCATTAGGATATTACAGAACAGTCTTTTGGTGAAACTCGTAGCAAATAGGGAATGAGAAAGTGAGACAATGTCTTTGACTACAAAAAGAATAAATAAAGTGCTCATGATTCAATGTAGTCATTTAACTTGTGTTAAGACAAGCTCTACAGACCAACCATATTCAAACTGTATGCTGTGAAGTCTTTCTATAATGCAACGACATTAGAACATGTCAACAATGACCATAATAAGTAATAATACAACATATGCCAACCCAACAGTACACATGCCTTAGTTTGGCTGAGCACTAGAAAGGGAGGTTGTGGTGACGGTCTGGTGCTGGGGACTAATGAGTAGCTAACCAGCCACTAAGGACAATTATAATCATTATCTACACAACTCCCTGACAGGATAAGATTGTGAAGTATTGTCTTGGGAGAGCCCAAGTTGCAAATGTACCCACTTTAAGCTGCATTCGTTGATCTTTGGCCACTTGTAGGCAGAATAACAGTACAACAAGCTATAAGCCAAATGTGTGACAACGGTTGTCTGTAAAACCTAAATAATCATCTTAAGAAAGCTGGACGATTAAAGAGAAGCTCTGTCGTGCTGTAGAGTTGGATGATAATACTCTGTGGTTCCGATAATACAAGCAACGGCTTTCACATTACATCATTTAAAAGTAATAGACAGTGGAGCCTTGTGTCCTGACATTGCTTCAGATAAACATTTACTCTCATTGACCGACATTTCCAGGATGAGAGCAGTCATTTTGGTGAATCGACCAGGTGTAAAAGTATACTGACATTATAGCAGAACATAGTTTGAGCGCTCATCTGCTTCTACTGAGAACTCACTGAGATTGTACAGACTCAGTATCAGTATCACTTGTGAGAAATTGCCATTTGTGCACGTTCTGCATCATTAAATGATCAAATGTGTACATTTAAAATACCGTCCAGGAAGTGCACTAAAAGGTTTTAAATTACGTGGAAAGCCATATGCGCCTCATTGTGTCTCGTGCAGACGGTGCAGAGAACAGTGCGGAGTGAGAGAAGGAAGGACACTCTCGAGATACAGTAAGTACATTGTGTACTGAAAAGTGTATTTCTCACAGATTTATCCTAACAGGAGCATAATGGACCCCAGCTAATATACAAATGTGTAGCAATTCAGCCAAAACGTATTGTACATTTACTTCAGTTAGTATAGGTTACAATAATTTGTTTGCCCACATGATGAGATCTAGAGCTGTGGTTCCAGCTTCACTATATTCGTCAACAATATATATATATATATATATATATATATATATATATATATATACATATACACACACATACACATACACATACACACACACACACACACACATATATACATGTAAGTGTAGGCTTTTTGAAATGTAAGCTAAGGTGTGTGTAAAGCTTCAGCTGTATCCTCCACACCTCCCACCCACACATTAATTACAGATGGCAATAAAATGGCTGGAAAGACGCCAAACAAAGCCTCACTTAACTTTAGGGGGGTAGTTATACATTCAAGTAATGTCTAACTGCCTCGGATGCTATCATCAGTGGTTAGTGATGAAACATGGGAGCAGGTGATCTCAACCTTTGGTCAGGCGATGCTTTTGGAGAAGATGACATTTTATTAGGTGGAACAAGGAAGTGCTCTGGTATTTATTGAAAACAAGTTAAAGATTCAACTAAATTATTACACTGACACAAACTGCATTGAGAGAGCATTGATTTTTCTTATCTCAGACTGACGTCCTCTGTCACTAATCTATTTGTAGCGGGCAAATACTCTGCTGTTCAGTACAAATAGCAGCGAAGGGTGGAACTTGTTACCATTACAGATATGATCCATTATTTTCGAGCTTGGTCTCGGGATAAGAGAGGCTGCCATAGAAGTGCTGCCATAAAAGGACATCCTGAGGAAAACAGTATCCGCTCATATGGACTAATCAGTGTGTGTGTGTGTGTGTGTGTGTGTGTGTGTGTGTGTGTGTGTGTGTGTGTGTGTGTGTGTGTGTGTGTGTGTGTGTGATGTGCTGTGTGTAGCTGCATGCTTTTAAAGTAAGAAAGTAACATTGGATACTTTGATGTCATCTCAGAATTGTCAGGTCAGGGAGCTTTACTCTCTCAGGCCTCGGGCTCAGGGAGTTGATATCAAAGTGCTTCACTGACATCATAGTCCAGTGTGCATTACACTGTTGTTTTTAGGTATTTTGCTTTTAAGGGCCCCCTCTCTGTAGTTTCGGCTTTTTTCGTATTTTTCCCATACCAATTTTGACAACATGTCCAAATTGGGCGGTGATTCTTGTAAAGGAACATAATATACAATCTTTCTTATGTGAGCAACACAATCTATAGCCAGGCCCTATTGTTTTAGGGAATCAGGAAAACACATCAGGCTACAAAAATAGCATTTTAGGATTACAGGATATGACATCATGTGGAAAACAAAACAGGCCCTGCTGAGCATGACTTCAATATTTTAACCACAATGACCTGACATTCTGGGTGAACAAAGCTCAGTACATTGACAAGCAGCAATATTTGTTTCACAGCCACAGATTTCAAGACCACAAAAGCAAATAGTTTAAAGCAGACCTGAGACATATTTTCATATCACAGTGTCTAAAGTTTGTTCCCCACTGTGTTCACTTGTTGTCTCGAAAGTAGTGCAACAACAATTTAAGAAGGACTGACTTTAGAGCTCCCACACTGAGAATTTAAAAGGCAGGTGTAGGTCTGTTTTAATGCCTTCAGTTGGCATTCTTTTGAGCTACTGAGAACTGGCTCCGTGCTGGATGTATACCATATATATACAAAGAGAAGATAATAGTAGCATTAGTTTCAGTATAGATATAGACAATCATCAACTCAAAAGATATGCCACTCCTGTTGGAATGCAGGACCCGTTTTGGGTGCCATGTTGCCATATGGTGCCATAAAACTCCTTATCCATCTCCTTAGTGATGACAACTAAAAACAGTCAAATCTAGAATCTGTAGAGACAAGTCCCAAAGGTGACGCCATCGTATTAGTAAGCAAACACTGATACAGTTCCAGGCTTCTGAGGGTGAAGGAAGAGTTAAAAAGGTGCCGAAATGTGAATGCCCCGAGCAATCTACAGGCATCCCAAGTACTTGCAGCTGAGAGGAGAAAATATTTTGAGTTGGAAAAGAGTGGTAGGGATTTGAGAGCCTTACTCAGCCTGACAACACTGAGGGGAGAGTCAAGACCCAGGAAGAAATCACAATCGGGAAATGAAAAACAGAAAAGACACACCGTACAAACAGACCTCTTGAGTGCAAAATCAATGCACAGACACAGAGCTCAATATAGGACACATTAACCTGTCATCAAACCCCCTCTGCAGTCACTACACACAATCTGCCCTAACGTGAACCAGTCATTGAAAAGGGTGTACGGGCCTCCAGTGGTAACAAGGGAAGTCGGTGATTTGAGCCTACAACTCTGTACATCCTCTCCACAATAAACACTGCAGCCTCTAACAGGGCCACCAGAGACTATCAGTGTGTGTGTGTATGTGTGTGTGTGTGCAGATAGGACATGGGTCATGGTCAAACTTGAAAGACCCCCCATAATGTTGCTGTGTGTGAGGAAGAGAGAATGAGGAAGTGAGAAGGGGTTAAAGATACAGAAAGAGAAATCGGTACAGACAGTCAGGCGACTGTACATTGGTCCTCAGGGGAATGACGTGTGCGTTGAGTTTTCGGCAAACCCTGCCCTCATCAGATCTTGTCAACTGCCATCACAGATGCTTCTGAACTGGTGCGGTTAGATCGGCTTGCCCTCGGGCACTGGCACTAAAATTCTCCCATGCTTACAGCCTCACTTGCATGCAAGACAAACCTCACTATCAAGGCCTGTTCATGAGAACAAGACAGTCATGGGTGCTACTTGTCCTTATCATAACCTCAATCACTATTTCAGACAGTGAGTCAAGCATTCAAGGCCTAAGCAGCTTCACCAAGCATGGAGCAGCCGCTGTGGTCATGAGTATGAAAAGCAGCCAGGGGCACGAAAGGAGAGCCAATCAGCCTCGACTAAAACATTGCAAGGCATTGTAGCCGAAGGTAAGCTGTGCTCTTTCACTCGAATATGAATGAATGAGCCGCACAAAACTGAGGATTTAAGGATTTATGTTGCTACATAATGCCTGAGGTGCTGTTCACAATGTGCACTTGGGTCATTCAAACTGTGGATGATGTGCCTCAAAACATTCAGAAGGTGTCTGAGATCCTCAGGTGCCTTGAAAGACTACATCTCCGTAGTCTGTGTTCAAGTTTCTAAACACAGTTGGATAGAGCTGAGTTGCAAGTGCCAAACAACTTTCACAAGGTTTGCGGTATGTACCCGAGGCACAAATATGTATACTGTATGTAGATATGAACCGCAGTAAGTCTGAACTAACGCCCAGACACAATGTAGTATGCAGGTCTGACTAGTGCCTGGTGAACAGGTGAACATGAGAAACACAGGTTTCAACTGATCTGACCAGCACTAATGTTTGCTCTGGTGGAATAAAAGGCCTGGGAAACCAGAATGACTCCTGCGCCATTGTCTTTACTAGCTCTGTTTCCTTAGTTTCCTGTTTACACATCCCCTCCCTGCTAGCTCACATTCTTTTTGGGGGGTGTCATGCTGAAACCGGTCAAATTTAGTGCCCAAGGAAAGAAAAAGAAAAGAGTGTGTTTTATTTAATGGCTTGCTTTGATGGCTCTAATAATATTTTCAAGTTATCACTATGTACTCTGCTACATGTATGTGAGGTGTTCTGCAATGTACATGACAGAGTCCACAGGAGGATGTTGTGTGTGTCAGATGTAGGGGCTAACTCACCCTAAGGGCATGTATGACCACATCCTGGGCCTCCAGCTCTCCTTCCAGCACACTGAGGAGAGTCAGCAGCTCTGCTCTGCTTAGAGCCTCCACATTCATCTTCTCATCCTGAGGAGGCAGAGGGAGTGTTAAAGTATTAAAAGAAGCAAATAAACACACTCAATGCAATCAGAAGGATAAATAATGAATAAATCAAAATGGTGAGACTTTTTTTCTTTTCTCTTCGTGTAGCATATTATCACTTCGTAGATTATCTGAGTGCATCTATGGGACTCGGGCCTCTCACTGGGTTGTGCTCAGGGTTATAAACAGAAAGTAATTAGCATATCTGCATGTTAAGTTGCTGAGGGACTGAGGACAGTTGTTATCTCGATTCTGTTCCCACTGCGAAGATTCAGTGGGCTCCAAATACCAACAGGGTGAGACGAATGTGATTGATTGATACGTCTTATTTGGCACACACTTTTAAGGTATTAGCCATCCCGCTCTCCATCCACTGTATCCTGTGATTCATCAGCTAGGTCCAGTCATAGTCATAGGGTCCAGACATAACACACTTCACACAGCAGACACCATCCTTAAAATTAAGAGAAAAACAAAACACAGTTGACTTCATCTTGGGTAAAGTCGCTTTCAGGTTATTTACAGTGCCTTATAATGGTGCGGCTGCTCCGCAAAGTGTTAATTATGTGTTTGACGAGGAGACGTGCATGCTGGGAGGTCAGATAACAGCAGCAGCTGTAATGATCGGCCTGTCTCTTACACCTTATGTTGTTCTCTGTATGTCACACACCATAAATAAATAAACGGATGCAGGATGCTTCAAGGGTTTACAGTACAACCTGCGCAAGATTAAAATCCACATTAAAGTGTCTTGGTAAGGTGTTGAGCTGCCAGAACAACCCCAGGGGAGGATTGTTCCTCTGGTGATGTTGAACACTGTGAATCACAAGAGTCCCAAATACATAGCTGCTCTATGTGAATCTGATTCCTATTGTTTTCCTGCTTGTCAAACCATTCAGTGACACCTCATGTTCTATGAAATCTACATTTCTTGTGTTTTTCCTCGCATGTGTCACCCGTTTGTATTAATAGTAAAAAAGCAACTGTCCTCATCTTCCCTTTAAACAAACCTCACCTCTTCCTTGACAGCAAAGGTGGAATCTCAAGTGAAGGCTACTGTTTACTTTCTTGCAGCAGCGCCCAAATTCTTCTGTGCATTCTGTGGCTCACCACACATTCACAGCAAAGCAACAAAGTGTGGGTGCGGCACAGGCTACTCACTTATAGTCACTCTCTCACACACACACACACACACACACACACACATGCACACACACACACACACGCTGGTGTAGGTTAGCTTGGATATTAGTCTGTGTGTGTGTGTGTGTGTGTGTGTGTGTGTGTTTGAGCTGTTGGCTGTAAATGTAGGCAAATATCTCACTCTATGTGTCATCCGATATCTGTAAATTATCTTCCATGGAAAATCCTTCCAACATTCCAGGGATGCCCAAACCACAGGAAGCATCACTGCAGAATGAATCCCTGAATCTCACTCTCTCTTGACTTTAAGATGGACACCCAGTCAATGTAACACTCTTGTTATGAGATGGTACATGCAGATCAAACAAGTCAAATTAAAGCCATAACAGCTAAGTAGACAACACTATAGTTCATGTCTGTGTGCATGCACTAGTTCACAGATGTTTGCTACTTTTTTTCTTTCCAGTCTTCTCTCTCAGAAGGCAAACATAGCCTGGGTTCAACTTTACTCCTCCTCGCCAAGTAACCAGGAAGGATCTGTGCTGTGACTGCTCAGTGTGATCAGAGAAATACAGGATCCCAGTTGCTCGGGAACAGCAGAGGATCCACCTGCCGCGGGCCTTTGTCTGACACAAGGGACTGTCATTAAGTTCCGTGTTGCCAACATTCACTTCCATTGCTAAGTGTCACAGACATCACAAACACACCAAACTAGCAGGCATGTATAGGTTCTCTAGAGTGATAATTGTAAAATCAATACTGCATCAATATCACTGAAGTGCACACCCATTAGCCTGAACATTAACTCAACAGAAGACCCCTGGTCCTCAGCGATTGTTACTTGTACTATAATATCTTTCTAAATATTATTTTAGCAGTATTGGTAAGAACACATTCCTAACTGGTTTGCGGGTGTAAAGTTTCACTTAGGCTAACCTGAAATGTCAAAGCCCCATCCAGAACGAGCAAATGTCAAGTCGAGTCAGAAACCTGTCTATGGACTTTTGCATTGTCTTACTACAAAGCCTGACTAAATTGGAGGCTTCATTTCTGAAAGCCATGGAGCAAATATTCCTACCACATTCTGTGTAAACATACCTTCATGCGCCCTGTTCTGCACGCATTAATTCTTCTCCAAATCCAAAAAGGAGGCTCCTCAACAGCATGAATCAAAGTACTCCACTGTCACAAGCGAGTACGAACAACAGACGTTCAGTGACTACGGCGCCAGCCAATCGAAGGGGCGTAGTGTTACAATCGGGCCAATGTCTAGCAGGCTTTCCGCTAGGGGGCGGGGATTAGGGCGTTCCGGGGTCTGTGGGATAAACCCCTTTGTTTCGGACGTCCAGTGTTGATTTCCACCCATTCTTGTCAGGCAGTGTGAATTGTATAGTTGCGTGTTTACTTTACCTTCCAATAGTAGTATCTATATTTTAAGTGTGTAAGTGCACTTCAACTGTGGATTATTTGTAGCCTAATGGAGAACGCACACATGCATTTTAAATTTAGTGCACAATACTGTCTGAATTATATGATTTATTCATAAAAAGGTTTAGTGGAGTAGATTTGTGTCCATTAGTGTGCCAGTAATGTTACAAACAAATAGCAGAGCAGAAAGTGCTGGTTCTCTCACACAATATGGGTGTGTGAGGTCATGGTGCCATTCAGCACCTTGAAGCAATGTTCTAACATGTAAGAGTTCTTTAGTGAAATAAAGGGTTGGCATTTAATAGTCTTGTTCTTTACATCCCCTTCTTTTGTTTCATTAGACTGTGGAAAACCAGGAACAGAAACCTGGTTGACATTTTGTGTTGGAAGATCTACTCCTATTGTTGCTGAAAGACAAATATGTCCACAATAATATTTTCACACCTTACAAGTATACATGTCTGTCTGTACACACCAGACTGCTGGTAACTCCCTTTCTACACGTGAGGATCTGATGTTGACATATTTTTCAGCCTCATTGTATTTCCATGGAGGCTACAGCTGATGTAACATGACAGCACAAATAGCAATGCTCCTAAACCTACTGTTGGCGGAAGTATTAAGATACTTTAAGTCAAATAAATACAACAATGTAAAAATATAGTAAAAGAAAAAGTCCTACAAGAATAAAAGTGTTATGTACTGCAGAAAGAAAAATGTGCACCGTTGAGTAGTTGTTCTTCATATTGTTCATTATTATATTATTACATTTTTTCACAAGCGATTGATTAATGGTTTACTTACTATAATTGAAATGCTGTTGCCTGTTATATTCAAGTACTTCATATATGGTTGGGTCATTAACACTAATATTGCATCATACATTATAAATGGAACATATCTTTTGCATTAACTATAGTGGTAAGTTATCGTAGCGGAGTAAAAAGTAACTATAATATTTACAGTACCTCTTAGATTTATCGTAGAAGTAGCATAGCATTTAAATACTTAGTACAAGTACCTTGACATAAGTGCACAGGACCTAAATACTAAAATCACAGATTAATAATTAGATACATTTTTTTTTTTTTTTAAATGGGACAAAGCCACAAGACCACACATTGACCAAATTAAGAGCACTTTTATTAGAGAAGTAAAAAACAAAGAGATTGCTGAATTCCTTATTGAAAGTGTCACAAGTTGGTCAGTTTGATGGGATTCTTGGGTGTGGTAAATCCATCATTTCCCAGCTCCATTGGAATCTAGGAAAACAAGACATGTGTCACAAATGAAGCTCTTTCCGAAGATCAAATCCAATCTCACCCAATATACTCGTCACTATTTCGAGACTACAGATACTACAAAAAATGTCCTCTCACATCTGTCTCCTTGCATGTGACAAAGCTAAAGTTCTAGAGGATCTCCACGACCAACTTCATCATCCATCCATCCATCCATTATCACCCGCTTATCCGGGGTCGGGTCGCGGTGGCAGCAGGTTCAGCAGGCCGACCCAGGCCTCCCTCTCACCCGCAACACTTTCCAGCTCATTCTGGGGGATCCCGAGGCGTTCCAAGGCCAGCCGGGAGATATAATCCCTCCAGCGTGTCCTCGGTCTTCCCCGGGGCCTCCTACCAGTTGGACGTGCCCGGAAAACCTCTAATGGGAGGCGTCCAGGAGGCATCCTGACTAGATGCCCGAACCACCTCAGCTGACTCCTTTCGACACGAAGGAGCAGCGACTCAACTCCAAGCTCCCCCCTGATGTCCGAGCTCCTTACCCTATCTCTAAGGCTGAGCCCGGCCACCCTACGGAGGAAGCTCATTTCGGCCGCTTGTATCCAACGTCATCATTAAGAGAGCAAATCGCATGCCGATGCAGTTCCTTGGCCCAGCTCCAAACGGCAGGTAGGAATAAGGATCCATGCTGTCTTTGTTCTCTTTGCTGAACCTGGAAAATGAAAAAAAAAAACACATATTTTAAATTGATTAGCCCAATAATTAAGATTGGGTCAAATCTGACGTAGCCATTTATCCAATACTTTCAGGTTTGAATGCGTCAGGCTCAGGCCACAGAGTTGGGTCACGGTGGAGAGAGTTCCTTTAGGGACAGTCACACCGTTAATGGGGTCGGCTGTAGTTCAGTGGGAAGAGTGGTCGTTTGCTCATTCCATGTGCAGGAAAAGCCATTTGTATCAAGGCTTCATAAATTGGCTGTAAAGTAGTTGGTAGAACAGACTTACTTGCTGATAAAAACAAAAATGAATTACAGTCAAATTAAAAGTAACTGAAGGTTTCATCAATCTTCTCTTTTGGATATGAGGGTAGTTGCCAGGTTGTAGGCTAAAAATCCCATTGTGCTGCTACTGGTTTCATAGCCAGCAACTATGAATATCATAGCCTGAGACAGGATCTCATGGTCAGTCAGTCCTGGAACACAAATGCATTGTAACTTTGCAGTCTGGAAAGGCTCAAAAAGTCAACATGAACCTTTTTATTGTCTGACTGGATAATTATAGAACTCAATGGGTTGTCACTGGTCTTTGACTCAGAATTGGAAAAAGGTGGTGATGTACGGGACACAACGTCAGAGCTCTGGATGAATATGAAGCCTTTTAAAAACAGATTGAAATAGTTGTTTACAAGGTTGTTCAAATCATGTCATAATCTCTTCATAGTTTTACCAGATTTATTAACCTGATTCTTTGTTTGACTTCAACAGTCAGTTAACTGCTGTTGACTAACAAAGATGCTCTTACTTTCTTGCAAACTTCATATTTACATGTCAGTGATTGACAGTACGCAAAACCTCACGTGATATACACATTATGTTCACACTCAACTTGAGCATAATGAAAATTAAGGGGCTTTTCTTAAGAAAGGGGCCCTTGATATCCTGAACCTTAACTATTCTGCCACGACTACAAAGAAAGCCGTGAACGTCAATTCCTCCATCTGGTTTTTTTCTCTACCTTTGTGGGAGTTTGTATCCTCTTTGCTGGTCTTCGACCTCTGAGAGTCCACCATCAACAGCATGAAGCCTACTCGGTTCTTAAGGACAAAAACAAGTGGAATTCCTTATTTGATTTTCCAGTTTATGTTCAAGGGAGAGATTATGAGCACAACATATGAAAACTTAGCCAACCAACATCAAATCCATTGTGGCTAATACACGGTCTACATATTACCTTGTGTTCATTCTTATTCCGGTCGGATTTGATCGTCTCTAGAGAGCTGTAGAAGAATTTCATCACCTCAGCAGGCAAGAATGACACATCCATCTTCTCAAGAATTGGGCTCAAGAATGGAAACCAAACTGAAATGAATGAGAATTGAAACAAACATTTGATTCAGAGCTCAAAAAGGATAAGATAAACATTCTGGTTAAACAGGGTGATGGTTTACATATCCACAAGCACAAGCGGGGGGATTCAGGAAGTTGAACTTGACCATTCTCTTAATGTTTGCCACAAAAGGATCAGATGGATGGTTGATGGAATCAATGTCCACACTGAAGGCAGTGCTGGTCACAACATCTAGACTGTAGGGTCCAAATATTATGCAAATAATGGGGCAGAAGTGTAATGTAGGAAAAACAACAAAGTTAAACCATACAAAATGATGTGTAATGCTGTTTCCTATGTTTTGAAAAGCACAAATAACTAAATCATCTCCAGAGCTGAAAAGTACAGATGAAGAGACCGTGTTCAAAACTCATCACAAACGCAATACCCACTCTTTAACATCTATGACTTCATCCTCCTCTACTTTCTTGTGAAGGCTCTTTATCAGATTACTTGAGTGCCTCAACATTATGGAGTACATCTGCCCAAAAGTAAATAACAAAAACATTAAATATTTACATACCGGAATAATGGACCAGCTGGTTTTAATGCACATGTGAATAACGCAAAAGATAATCAATATTACAACACACACACACACACACATAATTGAAGTAATAACGTGGGCATTTCCCCGACAATGTATTTTTTCTTTACCCGTCTGTTGGTGAAGATAGAATAACACTCCTTTACCAGGATTGTTTTGATCATAGCTGTGTCCATTGTTGCCAGTAAAGCTGTCTGCCATCCTACAACCTTGTAATCCGATAGCAGATATTGTGTTATTGTAGCTTGGACCATAGCATGACACATTTATAGTCGGGAATATTCTTCAAGCTTTCTGTGTCAACATTGTGGATGCCCTAATGAAATGAAAGTTTTTATAAAGTTTCAGCGACCACTGGTTTAATTTTACAAATGTGTCTCACCTTTCTGTACTCCAAAAATGTCCCAATAAAGGGCATGGGTTTGAAACCAGAGATGCCTAGTTTCTTGAAAAATCCATATGGTGCATATCCATATCTGAGGATTAAAAACAAGATTATAAAACAGAGACCAAATCCATCGTTTTGAGTCGTGTTAATTTATCTGCCCTTCTTTTATGAATTCTTCCAGACTTCTTGCTTTGTCTTTTAATAGATCTCATTTTATATTGCAATTGTTTTTCATCAAAAGTGAAAAGAAATTGAGCATGTTTAAATAAACAGATACAAAATAAATAATAATAATTGGCCTGTCTACTTTATTGCATTAGTTTTTGGGGCATATCACAAATGCAATAATCATCGGCTGAGAGGTGGCTTTTAAAAGTAAGCAGTTTAATTATTTACATAGAAAGCAGCTGTTATTAAACCCTCTTCAGAGGATGTCGCATGTGTACAGATTGTAAACCCTCTGAGGCAAATTTGTAATTTGTGATTTTGGGCTATACAAAATAAATTAAATTGAATTGAACCACAAACCAGTCCTGCTACATAATCAACTTGTTTTTACTTTTTGCTAACCTAAATGAAACACAGCCATCATTAATGTTATTAATTACACCTGTGTTTGTCCTGTCTGCCCAAAAAGGGGTCTATTGAAATATAATGCAGCCTTTCACAGCAGCCATTTTGACATGTCGTAGCACGGTAAGCACAGGTGTAATTGATACGCTGTTATTAATTACACCTGTGTTTAATGACAAATGGCTGCTAAAGGGCCCTGTTATATTATTCTGTGCTTGACCAGTCACACAGGTGATTTTAATTAGTTTGACTTATTAGACCTCTACACTGCATGAGCCTGAAATCTAAATGAAGTAGACATAGGCCAGGGGCTCTCAACCTTTTTTATTTTTTTTACTTCAGGCCTGAGGACCACCTTTTTAAATAAATGGCCAAAAGAGGGAGAATTAACTGGGCTGTAAATGTCATATATTCAGTTACATGTTTTATGTAATATGAATATGGAGTGAACTACACTTACACTGTGATTAGAGTGATGAAAATACTATTAGTCCAGGTCTCGATGTAAAAGTCCAGTGGAAAGCCCATCTCTCCAGGTCAGATCAGAGCTCCTCATGCTTAAAGCAGGGCGATGCTGATGCTGAATAATGGGAGGATGCATGAAAACAGGCAGTTTACGTAACATCATGTCTCGATCACGATGTCGCGTAACTTCCAGGAATGCTTCTGAACTGTGGATGCTGAGACTTCATGAACTCTCTTTTTTTACATAAAGTATCTTGGCTGTGATGGCTACTTAAAATGACCAGTAACTGAATACAGTGTGCACATACCCTGTGTGTTCAGAATACACAGGGGATTAAACAACATTTAAAGTAAAAGCAGCAGTGAGGGTTTTCTGTTTTTTTCCGGTGGTTTGCTAGCTTTCTTTTCATCTGAGTTGATATACATTTATTCTATTCACTTTCATTTTATCTTTATTGCCCAATGTCATAAATCACAACGTGTCCTTGGACCCTCGCACTGGAGAAGGAATTTGATGTCATTATTTAAGTGGTAGTGGGGCAGACACTGTCTGTCTCTGTGAGATATTGATATAGCTTGACACGGGGCATTTCAGCATTCAATACCAGGACCTGGAAAATGAAGTAGCTAAATGGAAAGCAATTATTTATGCCTGTATTTTTTGGACTGTGCCAACATGTCTGTCATGAAAGAGGCTTTTGAACCACCAACACATCATTAATTGTAATTATGTAACTGTTATCAGTCCCTTGTCCTTTGTAAAAGCAGGCCTGACTGAGATGAGAACATTTCAAAGTTCTACAATGCGTGTCAAATGAATATAATAAAGCATACATCATCCTGCTTTCACTTTTTACCCAACCTGCCAAGGCATATAACAAGTATGGCAGAAAAACAGGTTACAGTCCTACTAAATAGAGCAAAGGTTAAGAGGATAATAACTGCTGAACTAGTCATATATGTTACTGTAATTGCTATCGTCAGTTTATGGAACATTCAGTGCCGTTGTCATCTTTTTTTGTAATCCTTTACCTTGTTTTGTGCAAGGCAGTGATCTCTTCTCTGAACTATTTGGACAGTTCTCTTGTCTTCCCTATATTTCTAATATGCAATCAAACGTCACTGCCATTCCAGGTATTTCATGCGTTTGATCTCAAGCACACCTGATGCAGCTAACGAGGCCCCTGCATCTGGTGTGCTTGAGACGACACTGGATTTACAAACGTACGCTCTTATGAGGGATTCGATGCCGGGGTTGAATCATTTTAAGACTGTAGTGGTTTTTTGAAGTGGTATTTTGTGTTGAATTTGGAGAAACCACTTGAGCTATTTAAATTGCCCTTGTTTATTAAAAATAGCTAGATGTTTTTTAATGTTGACAAATAAACCACGTTTGTAAAATAAACATAATTTGCAATTGGCGTTGAATAATTTGAGTGCAACTGTAAAAGAGGGGAGAACCACTGAGAAAGTTACTTCCTACTGACTGTTTGAACGATTAATTAGACTAATGTGGGTTTGACAAGAACATATGTTTTATACTGGATATGTTAAAAACTTATATAGTCTGGACAATATAAAAGTAAAATGTAAATGTTTGGCAAAAGGTCTGAAAATATCATGATTTACATGTCATGATATTGAAAAGTATTTTATATCAGGATAAACTTCTTGAGATGTACCATCTCTTTTCACAACATTATACAATGCTAAATAAAAAAAACTGGATAAATAAAGGTTATTTTGTTTCCTTTAAAACCCAGTCAACTAAAGACACACACACACAATTCTTTAAATGATCCCATAACACAACAAACACATTTACAATGAGACATCTGTTAAATTACATGACGTTTGGAGATGATTAACCTTCAGGGATAAACATTTCTGCAAGAACACATTAAAGACTAATCAAAATCAGTTTTCTTAAAGGACCAGCCAGAGCATGAGAGGCAGTAGTCATGTCCATTTACTGTCATTGCATACACTTTGATACAGCAAAATGATAACATACAACTGAGGATGAACAGAGAAAAATAAAAAATAAGCCAAAATGATCTTCCCTTCACCAGTTAATGTATAAGCAAAAATAAAAAAAATTCTAATCAAATAAGCAGCTGCACTTTTTTTCCTGAACATTAGATACAATTATTAGCTTTATACACCCAGCCACACCGTTACTTATGTTGGCACATTGAAACACAAATGGCAACATATTCAAATTGAGAGAAGCTTCTGGTTCATTGCGCTCATATTATTCTCATAAATCCCAGCTGTCTTCTACAGCGTAAACTATGAGGAGAAACCTTTGAAGCCCCAAAGCTTTCTTTAACCTTGACTTAGCACAGGAACAATTAAGTTAAAGATGTAGACTTTTGCTTGGAAAATCTGACTTTTTCTCCCTGTGGTATTATATATATTTTTCTTTTTGTTAATGAATCTTAAAAAAAGATCCAAACCAACAATGAGGGCTTGAAGCTGAGTCACAGACAGGAAGTGAGAAAATATTGATACACGGGCGAACACATTGTTAGTGTTGGTCTTTTCATGGAATATGTTGACAGACAATAACAAAAACAAAGAATACCACCAGCCTTATCCTTCAGGATGAACTTTTCTGTACTTCTTAGCTTAAACACTCTAATGTTCTTTCAAAACAGGTAAATGTATAAAACAAAGCAGTGAATAAAGACACCAATGATGTCTTAATCTCAACTACACCGCAGCTCTGATTTAACAAACTTCAGTGTGTGTTATGTTTTTAATAATAGTACCGTATCATGATCCAGACTCTTGGCGATCATTTTTCAAAATTGAAATCATAATTGCATAATGACAGAAGTTTGTGATTGCCTTTGGTACCTTATTATAATCAAAGGAACGTCTGATTTAACAATGAAACATGGGGAAGCGTGCATCCACTCATTCAATCTAGATCTGTAAGAGGACAGATACATATTTTGATGTTTGGTATACAGTCAATTTAAATATGAGAACATTTAATTAAAAAACGTTTTGTTTTGGAGTTATTGGGAAACCCTTTTGCCTATTTTAAACATGAGAGCTGCAGCTGGTCCGGGGCTTTTGAGAGAGGAATCGATGGTCTGACCTGAGCTACGTGACGCTGAGCACACTTTACCAGTTTCAACCAGACTTAAAGAGCAACTTGCAACTTAAACACAAAGAGAAAGAACAGTACAGCAGACAAAAATCTGATGGATTAAAAGATTTTAGAAAATTATATTAGAAATTAAAAGTAGTACAAATGTTGAGTGTATATGGCAGTACTATGGCAGCGAGTAAGGGAAGAAGACAGCTTGTCGAATTATACAAGGAAGTTACGGGTAGCACTTCACATTAGCCTCATTCCAGTGTAGACACTATAACGTATACACTAACGTAATGACACATCTCACTGGAGTGCATCAGTGCAAATACTGAATTTACACTTTTGCTGAGCTGTTAAGTAGCAGGTATTGCTGTGTATGATTAGCTGGAACAATAGGATAAAACCAAAGGAAGTGTTACCCTGTTCTTTCTCTTCAACAGAGTTGGACTGCAGGACGGTCTTTCACAGAAAACATCCTCTGGCTTCTCACTGTCATACACACCAATGCCTAACTCTGTTGGAAACACAATTAAGTCAACACACTGATGTAATTATTAATACAATTAGTTTGCTGCAGCTGAAATTATTACTGCTTCTCCGGAAATGTGAAACACCTACCAGCAACCAGACAGATGTTGTGTCTCTCCCTGCTGCGGATCTTTCTTACATTAAAGGTCAGCGGGGTCATTGTAAATACCGGCTGCACCTCGGACAAACTCATCAGGAGCTAAAGGTTGTTTGTTGAACAGGACCAAGTTCATGTGATGATTTCTTCTCCTCCTCTTCTTCCTCCTCCTCCTCCTCTTCTTCCTCCCATGGTTTTGTTTGTGGCCGCCGGTTGTGCGGCTGCAGTTGAAGCCTCCCTGCCAGGATCCTGGAGGCCGTCACACGCCCATGCGGCACCTATTCTGGAAAAGCTGCTCCACCACGGAGGAGTCGGCCAGCGTGGAGATGTCGCCCAGGTCTCGTTCGTCACAGGCGATTTTGCGGAGCACCCGTCGCATGATCTTACCTGCAAGTAGCGGAGAGATATTTTTAATTAAAGCTTGTACACTTTTAAGTAGCTTTTAGAGAAGTTTACATTGTTTTCTTTCGAAAAATAGTAAGAATGACCACTACAGACTGGGACCAGGATCAATAAAAAAAATACTGACCTAGTAAACATGGTCAGGTATGCATATGTGGCATGACCACATCATCTCAACCTCCCAATCTGTTTCAGTGTTGGGAGGTTTATTTTAAAAATGACTTATCCAAGTATTACAACATTATAGTATGTCATTTACTTTCCATTACTTTTGGCGTACCTAAATACCAAATATGCAAATAAAGACAACAGAGAAGAAACATTGTGACATTCCACCATTATTTTGTACGTAAAGCAAAAATGTGGAACAGTGCAAGTTATGCCCTCCAGCTGTGAAAGTGCTCATTTAAAACACAACGTGAGCCTGACAACCACTAAGTGAAAGCATTTTTCTCAGACTTAAGTTGGGAGTCTACATTCCTCCGGTTACCTTAGATAAAGATCATAAATTCAGGAAAAGACACCATAGGCTTAAAACACATATATTGTAGCAATAAAGATGCAAACACTTTGAACACTAGTCACAAGTGAAAGAAAAGCAGTTTTTTTTTTTATAATTTAGAAGAACTGATCCTTTAAATAACAAGGAAACTATGGTTTTGTTGCAGCTACAGTTACGTGTGTGTTTATTGTAATGTCGCACAAGTTCAGCTAAAACAAAAACCTGTTTCCTCCTAAACAGGTTTGGGATTATTAAAATGTTCTGTAACTTTACCAGATCTGGTCTTGGGGAGTCCTGGAGCATTCTGGATGTAGTCTGGTGTTGCGATGGCACCGATCTTCTCCCGCACTGTGAACCCCGAAGATAAAAAAATAAATTCACACCAGAATCTGACTTTTATAAAGTGTCACTGAAAACCAGGTTTCACTATAGATGTTATATAATCATAATCTTTGGCAGTAATAGTATTTTCCTGTCTTCATTCATATCTGTGCAGCGGGATCAGATTGATTGTATAGATGTCCTCCTTTTTGTTTACACCAAAAAGGTATTGGGACAAGAATACTTTAATGGACCCTCCCCCCCCAACCAAGCCGTGTTTACCAACCTTGTTTTTTGAGCTCTGCCTCCAGCGTTCGGTTGTACGTCACTCCATCAGTGAGAGTTACAAAGCAGTAGAGGCTCTCTCCTTTGACAGGATGAGGTCTGCCCACAACAGCAGCCTCTGAAACGGACTTGTGCTCCATCAGAGCCGACTCCACCTCCGCTGTACTCAGTAAGTGACCTGTCGGGAAAAGAGACAAAGGGAGTTTGGTTGACGGATCTCAGAATGTAAATCTTCCCAATTTATCACGGACAGAATCTTCAAGAACACAAGAGAAGAGAATACATCTCATGAGTTCCTCTGGAAGTTGATGCATCGTCTGGGCTTTTCTTTTGCTTTGTGCTCCCTGAGAAGCTCTGCGATCCACTCTAGGTTTACACGTTTCTGTCTTTAGGTCAATTTTTTTTGTACACTGGATATTACGTAGGATTTCAAATGCACCATGGAGGAACAAACTTTAGAATAGGAAAACAAAAGTAAAGAAGCCAGTTGAAACAAACCTTATTTAGATCATTTAAACTAGATAAGCTCAGGGGTTAGTCTTACCAGAGACATTCAGCATGTCGTCTATCCTGCCCGTTATCCAGTAGTAGCCATCCTCGTCTCTACGGCAACCTGTACATTAAAAAGGTTAGAATTTTAAACAGTTGTAAACTCAAAGCTTCCGAGACAATTTAGCAGCAGCACACATGGTTTGTTACAGTAGTTAGAAAATAAAGGATAAACAGATAAAGGTAATACGAGTAAAATATTATATTTGGTAGAATGAGATAATATAGATTTAATATGAATTAAAATGTGTCAGCTACATAATAAACAGTATAAAGATGTAGCAGACAGATTTCAAGTAATTAACAAAGAAATAGGAAATGAGAAAGAAAAAAAAGTCTGAAATCCTACTAATCTCCGTTTAGGGCATTTAGGATTTTTGCGAACTGCATTTAGTATAAAAAAACACGACGATATAAGGATAGCAGGTCTTGTATGATGCACAGTTTGTAAAGCCCCTGATCTCCTGAGCTATATAAAGGAAATTGACTAAACCTGACTTAACTTTGAGATTTTACAAGTTAGGAGTCCTACATTTGGATGGCAAAGACCGTCCAGAATTCTAAATAACTTTAAAAAATGGCAGCAGCACAGATCTGTATTGGCTCATGAAGAAGGGAAACAACATGACCACCACAATATATCGATTGAAAGGCTGCTCAAACATTTTAACATATTTTACTGTCATGAGGCCCCTGGTCTCTCACCGTCTCCGGTGACATAGTATCCAGGGAACTTCTTGAAGTATGTGGTTTCAAACCTCTGCTGGTTTCCGTACACCGTCCTCATCACTCCGGGCCACGGCTGTTTGAAAACCTGTTTGAAAGCGGAAGAAGCAGAAAGGGATCAACACACATGAGTCAGCAAGTGTTTCAATCTTTTCAAAACGTGGCGATAATTGTCCTAACCAGGTATCCTTCACTCGGTCCCTCCAGCTCCTCTCCTGACTCATTCAAGATGGCCGGCACCACTCCGAAGAACGGGAGCGTCTGGAGAAAAGATGACAGATGTTGAACTTCTTGAACTGTATATTATTTTTTTCTTATGACGTCAACATTAGATGTTCAATAGAGGCTTATGTGAAATGAATTCTACAGTGATCTGGATTTAGTGCCGCTAACTTTGTTTACAAGTTGCACATCAAACAAAAACTAAAGGATGTTAGTTAGTTTGATAAAGTCAGAAGAGCTTTATGGCAGCTTTGTCTGTACTGTTTTGGCTAAAAATATACATGTTCTAACATTTCAAATAGCAAGTAACATCAAATGTAACCATAGAAATCTCATAAAATATGTAAATGATTGAGACACAAAACAACACCAACAATGACTTAACAGGGTTGATGCTTTTTGCGGTTTTTTTAATGAAGAAATTTCATAACCACACACTTATCCGGTGAGCATTCGTATCAATTAATGTAACGGTTGCACAACATTAACAGTTAAAAGATAATAAGAAAAAACAAAAGCGCACAACTCTTCACTGCCTTGGTACCTCATTCATTGTTTTCTTCATTACATTAGTCCCATTCTTCCCTTTTTGTTTCCTAGTTTACATCACTTTCTTCCTTCTTCAATTTATATCTCACTTTTTTTCTTCTTATGGTGCAAGGTAGTAAATCAATTTTATTCCACATGTTGTGTGTGTGTGTGTGTGGTGGGGTCAAAACTGTTTTACACATGTCTGTTTTTATAAAGTGCTAAATAAGAAAAGAATTGTGCTGTATTAATACATATGCCTCTCAATGTTATTGAGTGTGTTTATTTTGTACATCATTCACTCACAGCAGATCCAGGTTTCATGGGTGTTGCTGCAGGTAGAGGAGTCAACACATGTCCACCCTGAAAGGCCAGAAAACATCCAGTGAGAAATGTTTTGTTATCCCACATGGTGTGAGTAAACTGTTGGCTGTGCTGCCTCCTGCTGGAAGCTGCAGGAGTCTGCAATCACTGCTTCTGAGTGAGGTAGTTATAAAATAAAAAGGTTAAAAGTGTCGACTCTTATTTGGGATAATTTTTTAGCAGCAGTTAAGTTTTGTGCAAAACATAGTGTAACGTACAGTTTCTGTCTGCCAGAAGGTGTCAACAATAGGACATCTCTTCTCTCCCACAACAGTGTAGTACCAATGCCAGGCCTCAGGGTTGATGGGCTCTCCCACCGTCCCTAAAATCTTCAGAGACTCTCGCTTATACCTGCAGAGAGAACGTGATTTACTACAGAAACAGATACAAAATGCCTCCCTTGCATAAAAACAACATTAAACATACGACAGTAAAGAGTAGCATCACGAGCAAGTCAGCTCGTGATGGTCATGACTCACTTCTGCACCGGCTCTCTGCCGTACTTCATCAGCAGTCTGATGGCTGTCGGAGCTGTGTAGAACGAGGTCACATGATATTTGTCCACAATCTCCCACATACGGCTTACATCTGGGTAAGTAGGCAGGCCCTCAAACTGAAACACAAACAGTACCTTAAATACAAAAACCTAAATCAACAAAAACATTAAAACAGAGATTTTGACACCATATTTCAGACTTGGTCCTGGTACTGGAAATGGGATTGTGTAAACATCCTTTCAGACCCCACCTGCAGTCAGTAAAAACAAGAAGTTGAGTGACCCCACCGTCCCTCTGTCGCCACTCACCAGGACGCTAGTGGCCCCGTTAGCCAGCGGGCCATAGGTGATGTAGGAATGTCCGGTGATCCAACCGATGTCTGCCGTGCACCAGTAGACGTCATCGGGCTGGTGGTCAAACACCAGTTTGAAGGTGGTGGCAGTGTAGAGCATGTAGCCGCTGACTGTGTGGAGAACTCCCTGCAGACCAGAGACGTAAAGCTTGAAGCAAGATTGATGATTAAAAAAACGTGTGATTTAAAAGAGGCAATAGACCAAAAATAAATAAAAATCTTTGTTGTTTGAAGTAAAAAATACTTGGGATACTCCAACATGAAATTTCTGTCCTCATAATGATCATTATCCTACTAAAATGTGACCGTTATTCTTTAAAATGTGATGACTGACATCTGAACACAGTGTATCTGTATTGATGTACCACGCACGCTGCGTTTGTTAGTACTATTTGGGTCGACGGGACGAGACATGGGAGTCTAAAAGTCTCAATGTCTTGGGACCGGCTGCTGAAGGGTGCACGTAGTGGTAAAACTCTGTGAGCCAGTTTGGCTTCATATCAAACCAGTTTTAAAAAGTTTATGCCACCCCAACCCGAGTTCCCTCACTCTCACTTTACCTTTGGTTTACCAGTTGAGCCGCTAGTGTAGAGGATGAAAAGAGGATCTTCAGAATCGCACCACTCTGGTTCACACTCGTCTGAAGCCCCCCGGACCAGAGTGTGCCAACACAAGTCCACCTCGGGGTTCCACGGGACCTTGTACACACACACCAGTCAACACCAGTTATCAATGAAGTCCCGGTCAATCAGTTACTACACATTAGAAACAACCTACAATCTAAAACACAAAACAAAAAAGTGAAAGAAAGTTAGTTTGACAAACTAGTTAGGAGAGTGCAAAACATGGGAAATCTGAGTTTAATGAATAAAGCAACAAAGAGTTGTTAGAACAGTTACAAGCATGCAAGTTTTCTTTAACTTATTCCTTGTGTGTCAATTCGAGCTGGGTCACCTTCTGATATGAAATAAGACTAAGACAACAGAAACAAAAAACGTCTATACAGTTTAAGCAATAATGGGGATCTTTATATTTCTGTAAGACACAAAGCCTGAAAATATTTGGACTAACTGAAAAAATAAAAAGAGATCAAGATACTGAAAGGTGAGATATAGACACACAGAAATATTTAGGTTGAGCGAAAGAGAAAGACTTCATTAAATCTTTCCAATTACTTAAAATGTCACTTTTATTTGCCTTCATGTGCCAAAATCAATCCAGTGAGCCCCTTTCAAGAAGATAAATGGACGTCTGACGTCCACTCTTCACTCAAACAGAAATACATCCCATGATGCCGTTTTCTTTGTAAAGGAGGAACTCACACAGAGCCAACATCATTTTAAATATAATATCATGTTGGCAGGCTTTGTGTTTTTAAGTACAACCAACATGTTTCTCTACATGTTCAGATGCTTCTTAACAATTCGTTTAAATCGAGTGTTAACCAGAGAAAACAATTGATACGTTCTGGTCTTATCTTTAAATATTCATGGGGCGATACAGTACGTGACCAAAGAGATAAAGAAATGGAAAGATGTACAATACAAATTGAGACAAGAGAAAACACAGGACGCTACCTCTGATCCCTGAGACAACGCATTCATGTATTTATATTCAAGTTACTGAGAAGGAATCAGGGC
This sequence comes from Cyclopterus lumpus, assembly GCF_009769545.1. NCBI lineage: Eukaryota > Metazoa > Chordata > Actinopteri > Perciformes > Cyclopteridae > Cyclopterus > Cyclopterus lumpus. The sequence continues at coordinate 14,866,351 of NC_046972.1, forward strand.
TCTGTTTGTAACTCCTAGACAAAATACGAGAAAGGGAAAATTTAAAAAAATCTAATTGTGTCTTCAGACAAACAAAGATATGTGTCAATATAGTGGATTCATTAAAGTGTTAATCTCAAAATATGAGCTTGTATTAGTATTGTGTTATTTAAAAATAACGCATGATATAGAGGGATGGTAAAAAATCATATGAAGATGTTAAAAAGAAAATGTTATTCTTAATGAAACACGGTTTTAAATGCAACTTGTTTTAATCAATAACACCACTCACAAGATGGACCCTGATAATTCACTGGAGTGTATTATATTATCTAAAGTGGATTATCCTGCTCATGCAATACAATTTTTTGCAATCAATAGATTTATAATATCAAATGATACGGTCAAAACAATATGAAAATGTAATAAGTACTGCTGCACGATTGTGGCCCAAATGATAATCATGATTATTTTATGTAGCACCATTATTCACTAACTTTAGGTACAAAATATCTTCATTGCACGTTCACATTTATAAAATGTTTCACTCCCATCTTGTGATACATTCCTGTTAATGTTCGAATGTTCGAATCTTTGCATCATTTCCTAAAAGCAAAATGTCATTTTAAGTTGTAGCCTGAATTAAAGCAGCAGAGCACTGCTTTGACTCTCATTGTGCAACATTCCTGCCAATTTAAAAATGTTTGCATTACAATGAGACTTAAAATAGTTTAACTTCACCCATTTCACATGAGTTCATTTAATTGGGGGAAACCAACATCAGAATCCCGATTTATATTTGATTAATTGTGCAGCCCTGGGAAAAGTGTCTCTGGTAGTGACGAACCTCGAGAGAATGGTCAGCTCAATCTGCAACTGCCCTCGACTTCACGAGGCTTGAGAGAGTTTCAGCATGTTGTTCATTGGTTCTGTTCTTGTTCACTCTCACTTCACAGATGTTTAGCGTGGAGCATTTAACAGCTAGAGACAGATATTTTATCAATATCCCCAACCCCTGAACAGCTCACTGCAGTGATTTAAAAATGTTCTGTCCCTGTCTGATTGTTCGTATAGTTGGTTGTTATGTAAACTTAAAATAAAATGATTGAAAGAAAGTAAAGGACGGCATCATCGTACCACAGTGAAAGTTCCAAAATACTGCAGGCACAAAAATGGGACCTTCAGTAGAGGTTTAAAAATTGCTGAGGCAAAGTGGATTTATTAAAACTAGCGAGCCAAAACAGACCTCTGATTATTCCTTATTTGTAAGTAAAGAAGAGAAGTGTTACAGAAGTTAAAGAAGTAAGAAAAACACAACACCCTTCAAAGACAGCAGGTCACTTTGGGCTGTGTACAAGTCTTTGGGTACAAAAAGAAAGAAAAAAAAGTGTGCAACCTCAACATAAAGGGCAAGAAAAACAACGTTAATACAAATCCCAAACTCAGAGAATTTTCATTTTATTCCAATTATTTAGACAATCCAGAAAACATCTGAGAACACAATATTTCCCCATCAATTATAGAGCAATCTTATCTCTAAACTTAATATTCTTATTTTAGATTCCATATTTTTCTAAATGTCATAAAAGTCTCAATATATCCAATTTGAAATGTCATTTCTAAATCTGCGATGTCACTAGAGGTCAGGTTTTAAGTCTTAATTTAATTGAAGTCTTGTTTCAGAAATGAAAAGTTCATCACAAAATATTAGGTAATTTGTTTCTAAATTAGAAAATATAACATTTGTTTTCGTGTTCACAAATGTAATCTGAATTGTCTGAAACCACAGGAACAACTGCTGTTGATGGGTATAAACAATAAATCAGCAATTACAGTTTCTTAATTTATAACAGATAAATATAAATAGAACTATAGATTAAATTGTCATTTTAAAAGTCATAAAGTACTTGTTCACTTGAGTAAGAATTGTTCTTTATTGTTTTTACTCTGCAGCAGTGATATGAAAATTATATTTGTGGGTAAAATATCCATTTGAAAATCTAAAACCAAAAGGGTGTTATGGGGGTTTAGTGGAGGGAGGAGGGAATAAAAATACCTGCGGTACAGGATGTGTTTTCTTTATTCTCCCTGTTTGTTTCTCCTGCTGGACAGGAGGGAATGAAAGGAGGAAGAGCAGGAGGAGGAGTACGGAGAAGTTAATGAGGAAGAGCGGTTATTTAAAAAACCCAAATTAAACAACCCAAAACTGAAAGAAAAACAGGGACCACGACGTTGAGAAATTGAGAAGTTTTAGGAGCTCCGCAATAACAAAATATAGAAACAGTAGAGGAAAAGTCAGTAACAGTCCTTCCAGCTTAATGACATAGAATTCAGAGGCATATATACACCATTCTCTAACTTTAACACAACAGAAATATAAATATGCCTTTAAGGAAAGGAAGACTGACTGCACTGTGTCTGGCTTATTGTTAACAAATCCCATGAAAAGCCCAAATCCGACAATGTGCTTGATTCCTCCTGCAGCAGCAGCAGCTCTCCCTGAACTATCGATATCTGCTTCTTCTTTTCATTTGAGGGCAGATTGTAACTGTAACACTGCCCCTACTTCATCGAGACATTAGTGCATCTACGAGTCACATTCTAGTTCTTAAAAATAAACTGTCAACTGCCGAGAGGAATATTTATTCTAGCCCCAAAAATTAATCTATTATTATTATTTTCAAAAGACCCGTCATATTTCATATTGGACGGCTCACTCCATTTTACAAAAATGCATTACGTTGTCTTTCCTTTTGTTTTGTTGGTTCTTGGTCATGCAACTGTAGTTGAACTGGAATTGTTAATCGTAGTTAGTTTACAGTTAATAGCAGCTAAGTGTTAAAGGTTCAGGTACCGCCAACATCTACTATAAAAGAAGCATATGTAAACCTCCATGGACCAGTGTCATTGGCAGCTTTTGTTGGATAAATTCATTGTTGTTTTTGGTCGTTTCATGAGATTTATTGAGAATAAGACAAATACAGAATATCACCACTCTTTCTTCTCTTTAAAGTACACAGAAAGCAAATGAGTGTCAAATGAGTATTAATTACATGTTGACATGTCTCAAACATTGGAGAAGCAAAGCAATGATGTCATCTTGGAGAGAATGTGAACTTCAATAAACACAAATAAAAGACACAGCATGATGGGACTGCATGATATAATGATTCACTATAACCATAGACGGTCAAACTAATGTTGCAGTGACTCTTATGCCGGGTCTGGAACGGCCCATTTTGGGGTTTTAGTTTATCATTTACCTGCAGATCAGGGCAGGACCGTTTGGCGGGAGGAGACCGAGAGCCCAGAGGAGTCTCGTCTGCTTCTTTGGACAGGTGTTTCAGCATTATACACCTCTGTATAGAGAAACCTCTGCACAGAGATATGGACACGGTAATCATTACCATCTCATACCAAGTGAGCACATAACCAAGATGTTTATCTCAACGTTCAATGTGCTTTCTGGCACTCCTCTATGAGTCATTTTGGCTGTGCTATTGCATATTGCACAGAGAGTTGTTTTGTTATTAGGAAGTTCAACCTATAACAACTATATAAACAACAGTGTAGCAACTTAGCTCTTTGGGGACAAAAATGTCCCCATTTAAAACCATTAAAACTACAATTCTTGATCCCACAGCCATTGGAGCATAAATTCATGCATTATATTATATCAGGTTTTCAGTCTTTATCTGTGGCTTCAAAATATGTAAGTTTCAATATACAAATAAATAATAACAAATGACACTAGAAAAATCTGTTGTACTTAGGTGTATGTAAATGTGACAGTAAGAGTTAAAGTAAAACATGAAGTTGTGATGGTTTGGGTTTGAGGCTTGGGAATGATTTATGTCAATGAGGGTGTGTCTGCGTCTGTGTGGACATGTGTGTGTTTCTCTCAACTGCTTACTTGTCTCTGCATTTCTGCAGTGCTTCGTCAGCTAAAAGCTTCAGGTTGATCAGCTTATCTCCTCGATAGAAACCATCTAAACAAATGAGACATAAAAACACAAGATGAAGAAAGAGAGTGGTGGATGATGAGAGAAAAAAAAAAAAAAGGATTCTGCAGTTCAGTTTCAGCAAGATAAACCTTACAGGACTTCTATGTACCACAGGCCATTAACCTAGCAGATTAATACGTTTATATCCCAGGACTCTAATGCAGCAAAGAAGACTTTGATTACTGCTCAAGCAGCTCATTTCAGCAGCAGCTCCTTCAGCCGTTTTTGTGAACTATTCAGCTTCACTAGCTGAGGAGCCAGAGTGTCCTTCAGTGTCCTGCAGGAGCCAAAAGCTCTGCTGAGATGTCTTTGAGGAAGACACTGAAACTCTTTCCGTTCAGTCGCGGGTGTCTCAAATGTCATTTCATCGTTCAAAGCTGCAATGTACTGCTGTGAACGCCAGGTTAGTCATGATCTGGAAGTCCCACAATAACAAAACTAACAAACCAATCGAGGAAGCGGTAGACCAGCAACTCCTGTGCTCTGTCAGGTCAAATTCCAGTTTTTGTCAATGAGTCTAGTAGCTTTGAAGAGAGCAAAGATAACTTCAGTTACCTGTAGGAAGTGGCTGTCTGACAGCAAGGTAAACCTTTGAAAATATTAAAAATATAGCATACACTAGAACTGATTTAGAGTTTTGTTGGTGTCTAAATTACGTTTGGCTACTGCTCCCGTCCACAGCAGTACATTGCTTTGCTTCAAACTGGGGACGTGCCGACCGCTATCTACTAACCTCATACAACTCTACTCCAAATCCAAATTGTACTTTTCAATTATTTTTACATTATTCTCAACCTCATTAACTAGCTTACTGTGATAACCTACGTCACCGATTTTCTGTTAACAGCTGAAAGTGTTTCTACAGGACGAAGATGGAGGATCAGCTGCAGCAGAATAACATCAGCGGGGTCTGGAAGGGCCTCAGGGTGATGTCTGGATACAAGGGGCCCAACAGCCTGTGGGGGACCACAACTGGGTGAATTATCTGAATTTGTTCTTCAGATTTGATCAGCCATCCAGCCTTCCCCCACCCAGACCTCCCTGCTGCTGCAACCCCCATCATCTGCACCCCCTGTGGATTACTCCTCAAATCCTGCACAGACCAGCTGTGCAGGATAGTGGAGCACGTCTTCAACTTGAGGCTGGGGAAAGTACCACAGCTTTGGAAGACAGTCTGCGTGGTACCAGCACCAAAGACCTCGTGGCCCCAGGACTTCAACAGCTTCAGGCCAGTGGCTTTAACATCCCAGCCGGTTGAAGACCCTGGAGAGGTCGGTCCTTGTCCATCTCCGCCCCCTGGTGAGCTCATCTCTGGACCCACTTCAGTTTGCCTACCAGTCTGGCATCGGGCTGGACAACGCTGTTATCTACCTTCACAGATGCCTTTCTCACCTGGAAAAGGCTGGAAGCACTGTGAGAGTCATGTTTTTCAACTTCTACAGTGCCTTCAACACCATCCAGCCTTTTCTTCTGAGGGACAAGCTGGAGCAGACCGGGGTTGACCACCTCACTGCATGGATCCTGGACTACCTCACAAACCGTCCACAGTATGTGTGGATACGGGAGTGTGAGTCAGACCGGGTGTCCTGCAGCACGGGGCCCCACAAGGAACAGTTCTGGCACCATTCCTCTTCACCATATACACCTCGGACTTCAAATACAACTGATGACTCTGCAATCGTCTGCCTCATTTCCGCCGCCGCCACCAGGGAATACAGGGAACTTAACCAGGACTTCATAGGACGGTGCCAGCGGAAGTGCCTCCAGATCAACTCTGGTAAAACCAAAGAGCTGGTGGTGGACCTCCGCCGGGGTGAACGCGCTCCACCGGAACCAGTGAACATCCAGGGAAAGGACATTGAGGTTGTAAAATCTTATAAGTAACTGTGTTCACTTGAACAATAAACTGGACTGGTCTGACCACAAACATGCACTTTATAAAAAGGGACAGAGCAGACTATCTGCTGAGGAGACTGAAGTCTTCAGGAGTGCAGGGAGCACTTCTTTGACTCAGTGGTGGCATCAGCCATCTTCTATGGAGTGATCTTCTGGAGCAGCAGCATCTCGACAGCTGACAAGAAGAGACTGAACAAACTGGTAAAAAAGGCCAGCAGTGTGCTGGGGTGTCCACTGGATAGGTGGAGGTGGAGGGAGACAGGAGGATGATGGCTAAGCTATCATCCCTGATGAACAACACCTCCCACCCCATGCAGGACACTCTGGCAGCTCTGTACAGCTCCTTCAGCCACCGTCTGCTTCACCCCCGGTGTGTGAAGGAGAGGAACCACAAGTCCTTCCTTCCTGCTGCTGCCAGGCTGCACAACCAGCTGAGCTCACAGTAGACCACAAAACACTTCAATCCCTCCAACCTGTGCAATATTAATATCACTACACAGTGGAAATAGCCATATTTATTCTGCCTTGTGTGTATATATTATTGTACATATTATTCAGTTACCGTAGATTGTTTACCGTTGTATTTACTGTTTATCTTACTATGTCTTGTGTGTAAAAAATTAAGTAGATAAAGTATGTGTGCCGGTGTTTACATGTAAGCATCGGCTGCATAATGTGAGGCAAATATGCGATATGCTTTCTGTCTGCATGCACTTTTAGGCCACTAAGACAGATGAAGGACAAGTCAGCGGGGAATAAGCTTTGTGTCAGTGAGGTTTGAACCCCGATCATCCAATCGCGGTTTGATGAAGATATCATTTACAACAGCTTCAAATATTCTTGTGGGAACATGCAATGTTCTTAGCCTGAAACCCACCTGCTGTGATGAGCAACGAACACTGAGAGTCCATGATCCGCTCACACAGAGACTCCGCAGAAAAACCTGCAAACTGGAAACAGCAGCGTACAAAAGGTATTAACATCCATAACTTATCTCAAACCACCCATACTTTACCATGTTGACATTGTCAAATAATTCTAACTCACCACGATGGAGTGAACAGCACCAATGCGGACACAGGCCAACATCGCCACCACCAGCTCCACCACCATCGGCATGTAGATGGACACTCTGTCGCCCTTCTTCACTCCTGCAGACACAGGGGAAAAGTATGATCATGTAAATATCAATAAAGCAGGGAAATAACAGGAGTAGACTAGACAAATCTTCATAGCCATTTCTAAAAACAGTCTTATTATAGATCAGGATGGTTTAATGGGTACCGTTAACGTACCCTGAGACTTCAAGACATTGGCAAACTGACAGACCCTCTGCAGCAGCTCTCTGTAGGTCACTGTCAGCTCATCACCAGGTTCATTGCCTTCCCTAAAACAAACATTAAAACATACGGAAGAATGAGTGAAAAAACAACATATTCCAGTCCAATAGTGACTGATTGTTTCAGTTTACTTGAAGGTCCATTCTAGGGCTGGGCAATATGGGAAAAATATATCACCAAATTTTTTACCAAATACTTTCGATATTGATATGACAACGACATTGTTGGGTTGACCAGTGTTGCTTTTACAAAATATTTACACCATGATAGTTTTTGTAAATAACCGTCAAGTGTTAAAAGAAAATAACAGAAAATCCAGAACATTACCTCACTTTACTATAATGCAGCCTTTAAAACCAGCAAAACACTTATGCTATATTACAATATCTAGTCTCATATCACAATATAAATGTAACACCAATATAACATCGAAAAAAGAGCAATTACAGAAAAATAAAACTCTAAACTCCTTCATCAAAGCACTTCAGCCTAGTTGTGAAACATTTCAACTTCCCCCCTTTTCACAACAGTATCATCCTGGGTCACACACACACGCACACACACACTAGGAGTAAGACTTTTAGCGTAATAGCATTGTTTGGTGAACATACAGAGACAAATGAGTTGTGACAGCTCTGCCGCTCCAGATAATTAAATTGCAGTCGTGTTGGTGAATCTCGTCTCAAAGCATCATCAGTCTACAAACTGAAAAACATGACTGACAGTTAGTGATGGAAGGAAAGAGCCGTGCCCCAACTCTATACCCTTATTAAACATATACGATGAGATACATTTATAATTTAGTGATATCATGGGGATTGTCCATCTTATTCACGCGGTTTACATTTCAAATGACAGATGTAGCAGCTTTAAAAGTAAATGAATCATACATTTAATTTAGGTGAAATGACTACAGTAATACAGTATTAGGCAGAGGACGATATAAAAATTCACGGTTATCCTGGTCAATAATTATGAAATACTCTTTAAAAAAGGCACTAGAGCATACAGCAATCACTTTCTTACATTCTGTTAAAACAACTAAGATTTTAAATTGCACACATTTTCCAAAGAAAGCTTCAAAATTCAAATGTACTATGGAACTAGGACACAGCTCAAATGGAAAGTGCTCCCGAGGTTTCCCTCATACAGAGTAAGAGACAGAGTGCATTACAAAGACTGCTCAGAGCGGGAAAGGGAGTGCAAGTAATAGAGAACAAGCTTCAAATGCATGAGGAGAAACTCACTTGGAGCAAAGTGTTGCTACGCAAAACTCGACCAACAGCATAACATTCAGGCATTTGAGATGAACACATGTTAACATAAAATATGAGCAGCATTCTTTAAATACAGAAAGGTCTCTGATATGGTTCTTAGCAGATGTTATTGTGTAGCATTTACATGTTCTCTGTTATATACATAGAGAGAAATAGAAAACTAATTCAAAGATGTCGAAATTACATCACAATAAAGCAATCCCAATCCCCACATTTTTTTTGACTTGTTTGACATAAGAGTCGCATAACTTTTAAGACAACATTGTCTATTAATGAGCAGTGAAATGCAGAATAAAAGCATTGTCTGATGTGTTACATTTAGTTCACTATCTGTGTTTTTCTGCACCTTCTCTCTCCTTATCATCTAACCGGTTGTGGCTGATGAAAGCAGCATTACAGGAACACACAAATGAACACACTTCAAATGTTGCAAAATATCTCTTTCAACAGCAATGAGTGCAGATTTCTTACAGCTTGAGCTGAAGTTATAACATTTTCCCACAACACCAGCCAACACACTGCAGCCTCAGTGGAGTTTGTCAATAGTGTACATTGTATCATTAAGTGCATGTTTTCCAGTATAGAGAGCGTGTGTATGTATGTGGAAGGGGAGCTTGCATAGCTGAAATCTCTGTGACCCGCTAGGCACCGACAGCTGATGGGAGTTGCCTTCACAGAGTACACACACACACACACACACACACACATGCACACTTTAATCTCTCTCTCCTTCCTGTCATTATTACTCCCCCTGTATTGCCACCACACGATGACAATCATCTGAAAACTACCTGTTAGGACAAAGTGGTTTCTGCACTCTATCAACGCAGACAAAGCACACACAATGTAGACGTAATCAGCTCCGATAAGAAAACAACAAGGTCATTTCTCAGGCCAAACACATGCACGTTAAAAGTTAAAACTGGCGACAGCAGCACACTTCAGTAAGTTACATGTTTTTTTTAAAGACATTCTTTATACATTTTATTTATGAATTTCTCTCTCAAATGCAGAAAATCGGTATTGTCTCATGTTCCTTGATTGAGCTGCAATAAAGTGTATATTATTCCATTGGCAAGTATTTGAAGTGAATCCATTTATTGTTTCAGCTGTTTTTCCAAGCCAATTATGCTTTTCCAGTTTCTAAAAGTTGTTACTGCTTTTCCTCGTCATGTACGACGGAACAATTTATATCTTTGAATTTTGGCCTGTTGGTCAGACAAAACCTAAATTAGTTGATGTTGTATTTTGGGTTTCTGGAGTGGAGGTATATTCATCAGTCTACTACTGACTATTACACATGCTGGTGAAACGTGTTTTGCATGCTGGTAACAAAACACTTTAATAAGGTCATCAGACCTGTTTCTTTGCTCATCTTTCCATGCTGTAAATGTTAAGAGCGATAATAGCACATACAAATGTATAAGCGCGCACACACACACACACACACACACACACCTATAAATACACAACTATAAAACACAGTGGGTTTAAATGTCAGGGACCAATGAGGACAAACACACATTCTTTTGTATGAGAACATCACTAAAGATAAAAATAGATGAGCATGTCAGACGATCAAACTAAAGGAATATGTGAGAAGCCACTAATGACTCCCCTCAGCTAAATGAGGGGAGTTTTTAGGACAAGAAGGAAACTTTAAGTGAGAAAGAAACACTAGTGGAGAAAGCTGCCTGCATGCTTATTAATTGATCTCAAAAGGTAAGTAACTCTACTACTGATACTGTTGATGTGAATTGGAAGGTTTCCGTTTCTATTGAACATCCTCTAGGCCTCAGTCGAAACAGTATGAACTTTGTGTTTTAGACAAAGAGGATCCGTTGATCATCCAACTATGAAGCAAGGAATATATCCGACTGTACGACTGTACAGTCCTTCGCATATCAAGTTACCGTTCGTACTTCCCCCTTGGTGGAATTTACTATAGTTAGCTAAGGCACTTACAAACAAAATAACGCATAGTTTTCTTCTGGAACGGTAATCACTTTCCACTATAACACAACCATATAAGTTTTGTATTTTCAAAGATGACATTTAAATATTAGGGGGTTTTCTCTGTTGGTTCGACATCAACAGTGGCTCTGAGACTAAATCAGTCACCCATATAATATATCTGCAAAAGAAGTGTTTGTTGCAGCCTTACTTTGGACGAGAATTTAAACATTTAGTCAGTTAATTGATAATGAGTTCATCAAAAGTTTAAATTTCAAGTTCAAGCATTTTAAGATGTCACCTTGTGCTTGGAGAAACATTTCACACTTATCTTATAGAGAAAAGAATCTATCAATAATTGTTTCCGCCCTACTAACTAAGATTTTCCTGCAGATAATAGTCTAAGCGGACGCGCTTTCTGAACCGCTGCTACTTTAAAAATCACTCTTTCCCCATTCTCTCCCTAGACAACCCTGCTTTAAAAAGCTGTGTGGTGCAAACTGCATTCCTCTCTGTGGCTTCACTATTCGCATCAGGACACATCAGACCGGAGGCAAGTGACTCAATGTAGGACAGGAGAGCAAAAAGAGGAGGAAAGGGCTTGAGAGAAAAAAATGAAAAGAAGTAATGCTGCAGACAGAAAAGAGTGGCCTTGCAGAACAAACAGGAAAAAATGCAGTACTGTGTGTAGTCTTATATTACAGTCGAGAGACAAAGATGGAGGGAAAAATAGAGGAATTAATGAGAAGAATGTGAGAGAGAGAGAAAGACAAAGAAAGGAGGTCGACAGCAGCTCCATTCATTCGATCTGTTGGTATTCAATCCTGTTAATGTGTTTGGAGAGGCGACCTCCTCACAAAGAACCCAACACACACGCAAACACACACACACACACGCGCACACACACACAAACCAGAGATCAACGACACCCTTTAAACACACTTTCTCTTGTACCGACTCCTTCACAAACATTATAAGAATTACAATGATTAAGCAATGTATCCATTTGATTGGCAACTTCTTTGATAGCCATCAGACAAAAGCAACATGCATGTACATTCAGTGTACCTTCAATAACTAGCGTAGCATCGAAGTGCTATCACTAGTTAAAGATGTGCTAAAAGTAAAGTACTCTAATATTATCTCCACAGGTATTTATGTACAAACGTAACAGTTTAGAAGTGTAAATCTCCTTCCAACCTCTCCAGGTAACGAGTATCAGTATTACGTAAGGTTTACCCTCGACAGCTCAAAATCCAAAAAGCAGATTGAAAAAATGAAGACAACCTGAAACATTTGCATTGGAGAAGGCATTTTGTGTAACTCACTCACTCACACACCCACACACTCACCAGTAGAAGGCCACGTTTTCGCCGAGCTTCCTCTCGTGGACGTTGCGGTCGAGGACGTTGTAGCAGATGTTGGTGGAAGCTCCTTCCATGAACTTGATGAATATTTCTCCTTTAGTCACATCAAAGTTGTAGTCGAGGAACTGACCCGTGTGTTTGGTCTTCCAAAAAAAATCTTTGGCAATGTCGCCCCAGAACTCTGCCGGACACAAACAAAAAGGATTAAAAGAGGCCGACAACAAATAATTCAAATGTTCTTAAATTCTACTTGCAAGACGTACATCTACACTTTTTATTTATTTTTTGCTTTAATGTTTTTAATTTAACAGGAGTTGAAACTATGCAAATCAAAGTTGCATAATTCCATTAGCAACTTATAATCTTTATTACAAGAAGACACTTTCGTTTTGCAATAAATCAATGAGTAGATTAACATTTACAAGTTACATCAATTATAATATATTTCATTACTTGTCATAATTTATATTTATCAGCTCAGAATACACACTTAGGCTGCAGCTAACGATATTTATAGACATTGATATATCATCATGATATATACGGATTATATAGATGTTCGTCACCTTTTCAAAGTCTTCAAATGTCTCGTTATGACCGACTACAAAACGTATCTAGTAAGAATTAGTAAATATTATTTCAGCAAACTGAAGGTCAAATTGAATTTGTGTAAACGAACAAATCCTGTTTTTCCACTGCTATTTGAAAAGACCATCTATAAAAGATGTCTACGCTCGACTATGTCGATATTGTATATGTATGGTTGCTTCTCCCTCCCCTTAAAGTGTCTTGACTGAATATGTCACAGTGCGATGCACAGGTGATACAAACAGAAGGGAGCAGCATTCCATGTTGTTTATTTATAAAAGGTTCTACTTGTTACATCTTCTCTCTCGTTACATATAAATACCGTACATACAATAGTCACAGCAGGACATTTTAACATTGGTTGTGCTCTTGTTCACACTGAACTTGGAAAAAGTGGCTTCACAGGAGCTCCAAAAAAATCTGAAGTGACATTTTTTATTTCACTTGATCTTTTACAAGGTTGTACTTTTGTATTCGGTCACACTAGTACACATTTATTAATCGTGGAAATGTATAATGTATGTCTGTATTATCTGTGGAGCTAAACATGTACATGTTGCTTGTTTCATTTTGTACACTGGTGAGATATTGATCTCAATTAGACTTTATTATAATAATAATAATAATAATAATTAAAATAATGCATCACATTGGATTAGTAATCTTAATCTGCAAGGTAACTATTTATGAAATAAATGTACCGCAGTAGTACAAAAGTAGCAGAAAAAGAAACAGTAAATGTACATAGTTCCTTTCAACCCCTCGCTTTAAGTACGATAACGTGATCTTACCATCAGGACTCTCTATGGATTTCAAGTAGAGCTCTTTGTATTTGTCAAAGCTGGGGATGTGAGCCTTCTTCTTCAGCTCCTCAGACCCGTGAAAGACGTCTTCCTTCGGCACTTTATCGGGAATCATGTCTGCAACGTGTGTTTGACTCTCAGCGAAGTTGTTATCGTTAACCGAGACGTTGTAGCAGAGCACGCAACGACGTGGTTCGTGAGATAGCGATGGATATCTCGACTTGCTTTCACAAACAATCAATACCAGCACTGCGGGACGGGAGAAGAGGCTGCAAGGACCCTCTTTCCGCTGCAGAAGCAAGCAGCACAACGAAGCGATGCAGCTGCACGGCTCGCTTTGTGCTAGCTAGCTGCAAAGTTAATTCACTCCCTTGTTTTGCAGGATTCTTTCTGTTGCTGTTTTGTGACACGTGTCAGTTCAAACGCAGCGTTTTAACCAAACCCGAGCAGCGACAGTTGTAAAGTTAAGTCCGGGTCAGTTTCAGTGCAGCTTAGGGTGGATATGTCCGCTCCTGATAGTTAAATCCTGCACGCGCCGGTGTGTGGGTGTCCTGCTAACTGCTAAGCTAAAAGGCTAAGCTAGCTCACGTCAACAGAAGAGGAAGACGAGGATCATCTGTTTCAGCTGTAAATACGTAATGTGTTTTAATTATTTAATTATATTACATTGAAAGCTTGCTTTCAGTCAGAAGAGTGTGTTTCATGCTGTCCGGGAGGCTGGAGGTGAACTGATTTTGTCCCAGCGGTGACAGTCGCCTGCTGCTGCTGCTGCTGCTGACGCTTCTTCTTCTTCTTCTTCTTCTTCTTCTTCTTCTGCTGTTGCTGTTGCTGCTGACGCTTCTTCTTCTCCTTCTTCTTCTGCTGCTGCTGGCGCTTCTTCTTCTCCTTCTTCTTTTGACTGGGAGAACGCTGAACTCTGTATGGCCCGTTTTGTCCGCGAGCCGCAGCCAATCAGAGCTCACGACGCCTTCACGTAATAATAATAATAATAATAATAATACATTTTATTTGTATAGCGCCTTAAAAGGTACTCAAGGAAAGCTCAGAATTACATACAGAGGTTAACGCTACCCGTCGTTTTGTTCAAGTGAGTAGGATTATTGAAAAAGATTAAATAAATACAATTAATAAGTAGTGGTTTTTTCTTTAATATTCTCAATAATGTGTTGTACCGCAACAATCTTACAATTGTATTATTTCATTCTTCTTCTTCTTCTTCTACTTCTTCTTCTTCTTATTACTATGATTCTTATTAATAGTATTTGTGTTGTTATTATAGTTATTTCTGTTGTTATTCCTGTGGAGATTTCCTTCCTACTTTTGCAGTCATGTTATTTAATTATGTAACTGCTTTAATGGCTATCTAATGGTTATCAAAATAAGATGTGTGTGGTTATTGCAGTAAGATAATTACATTATATATAAAACCTGTTGCATTTTACATAATAAATATATACAAACAATCTCCCAAATAATGGCAAATTAATATATACATTACTATTATGTTCAACTGTTGACTCTTATCTTTAAATTGTTTATTGATTGGTGTTATATTGTTATTTCATTCGTGAAGAACTGGACCTAATAATCTATGTTGCTGTTTGTTCAGTTACAAATAAATAGAAACAAATGTTTAATTAGTCTCAGCTCCGCGTTGTCCAACACTGCCCTTCATGGACTCGATCGTGTGCACTCGATTGTTTTGAGGTTTAACCAGTGAAGTGTGGTCGGATGAACAGCAGGCGGCGATAATGTTCAACTTCTGCTGCAGCTGAGTGCCGACCCCAGTATCGCGGAGCCTTGAGATGTCAACAAATTTGTAAAAAAAGTTAGATTTCCTCCTTTTTGTAATGCTGATCTGTGACTCAAAACTGTGATGTAATCCAAATTCTGATTTTAGTGATCCATTGCACCCCTCATACATATAAATATGCATCAGAAATGTATTTTTCTTTCTCATTAATCATCTCACGACCTTTCAGATGTATCACTGGACTTAACTAGACACATGCTTGCTCTAACTTCGATGAATCAGTGACATCTTTTTTGCAGAACAAGTACTTTTAATACTTTAAGGTCATTTTACTGATGATACTTCTACACATTTAAAGAAGTTCAAGATAAACGCAATATTTTAAATACAAGGCCTTTACCAGAGCATCATTACATAGTGGTATTTCACTTCAGTAAAGGATCTGAGTAAGT
Source organism: Cyclopterus lumpus (assembly GCF_009769545.1). Lineage (NCBI taxonomy): Eukaryota > Metazoa > Chordata > Actinopteri > Perciformes > Cyclopteridae > Cyclopterus > Cyclopterus lumpus. The sequence goes on from NC_046972.1 coordinate 14,881,763, forward strand.
ATCGACACTATGAAAGCCCCTCTGGTCCGTTCTGATGTAACAGATCTGGAGCGTTGAGGGTCAAAGGTCACCCTCAGGCCTGGACTGAAGACTCGGGTGTGCTTCACAAAGACTGCTTTGTTTTCTTCATGTTTCAACTTTCATCTGCTGTTCATGCATAAACATACATAATACAACATAGCATAAACATTTCTGCAGACCATAAGTAGGTATTCACTCAAGTAGAACAATCACACGCGTCTCATTAATTATCGAATGGATTGCTATGCGATTTGGTGCAAACGGTCATGTCCCCCTAAAGATAAATTGTAATACCTTTGGTGATTTTGACTTTTTATCTAGCGTCGTCATCATGTCAGAATTTGAATTTGGCCTATATTGTCTATGCCCCAATACTTGAAAAAACCTTTGCTAAAAAACTGGACTAAGATGGTTAACGCAGTAAACATACTGCTGACATCAGCATTGTGAGCATGTTGACTTCAACATTTAGATCAAGTTACGCCTCACATGGCTATGACTATAATCTACTTGTGCTCACTTTACATTCATGGTACTTGTACCATATATTTTTTTTTTTCATTTTATACAGCATATTACCTCTAATCACTTGTACTTTTTACTCCACTAGGTTTTATGACAGCTTTAGTTTATTTTTCCAAATCCAGTTTTCATCCACTTCCTGTCCAGTGAGAATCATGTATCTCTAGATGTGTTAATGTTGAAAGTTGGTGATAAAGTGAAGGATGAAATGTTCCTTTAAGTGTTGAAAGCATTTTCTAAATTCTTAAGCTGAATCAACCTAGTCATGAAATATTCATGTGTGAGGCGACATATGTATGAACAATATGTTTATGACACACTCTATAAAAAAAATAACAGAAGCTTATAGATTCAATCAGGACAAACAGTCCAGTGTTGACGTGGAAATACTGTTTTTATTGTCTGTACCAAACTTGATAGAAGAAAATCGGGTTTTCCGGAGTATAACAAACACATTAAAGTCCAACAGAAACAGAAGACAGAGGCGAGAGACTCACAGTGTACACTGTATACGATTGTTGATCGGGAAAAGGTTAGAGGTCACACAAGCACCCCCTTCCCCCCACCTTCAGCAAAGGAAACATGTTGATTTAAACCAGCCACGATTACTTGGGAGACGATAGTTCTGGATCCCCAGAGGGGCCAAAACCTGCTGAGCGGGAACTCTTTGGGGCGTGTGACTAAAAACATCCAAGGAATCTTTTTGTACCAAAGTTTGATATCAAACCAACTCACTGAAAATAACAGCTTTTACTACCATGACTTTACTACCATGACTAAACAGGAGTCAACACACAACTGCTTCCAATGACTCATCAGGAAAACCAGACATTTGACAAACACCTCTGACATAATGAAAGACCTCGTTACAAATCCCTCCCGACAGGTGATTGAAGTGATGACAGTTGTATTAAACACAGACTGTGGGAGGAGGGAGGAGGGAACATTGGCACTGGGTTCAGCACAGAGGCCACGATGTAAAGGAGGACATCCCCCTTTTGACTTTGCATAACAAAAAGCACTTTTTCTCTAAGGCTCGACAACACACACTTGTCAGAACTGCTCTTCCTGCATTGAGAGCGCTCCCCGTGCACAGAGAGGGGAATGTTAATGTCCTCGGTGGGCTGCGTTTGGTCTTGGCTTTAACTTACCCAACAAACATGAAGGGGTTTTACTACCAGCATACCATATACAGAGTTTCTAAGATGGAAGAATTATTTTCACTACTTCCTCAAACTTAATTCTACTGAAAATAGATGAAACGATCAATTCATTGAGAAATTCAGCAAATTAATTGACAATGACAATGTTCATTAGTTGCAGGAAACACTACTCATTTAAAGACCTAAAAACCCCAATTGTCATTTTTAAGATACAGTACATTTTCTTTTCACAAGCTTTAATTATGCCAATAGATCCAGACAGCAAGAAGCGTTTTGAGAAACGCTTCACATTGTCCGAAGTAGCAATTTTTGTTGGGTTGTCTCTGTACTTCAGCACATTAGATTTGACATTAAAGACTCACTCCATTTCAGCTTAAATATATTGCGGGGTTACTTCCACGTTCAGAAGATGAACAGCAGAGGAAAGGGAGTTTCTTTAATTCCCAGAACTCCAGTTTAAGGTGACCAAAATGTGTCATCATACAATCATATTTAAAATGGGCACAAATCCAGCCTTAAGACACTGACGTCCCTCAGGCATCAACAGACACATTAATGTGCATCAGGGCTCAAACTTCAGACAGATTCAGTTCCATCTTATTTAGTGGCTTTGTTTGCCTTTATCAATTGAACCATATGGCTGATGAGGTGTGAACAAAACCTGATCATTGTCCTCACAGGCCAGTTGTCCGACAGTGTGTAAAGAATGAAAAACCTCTCAGATTAAAGCTGAAACTCCCGTAGACCTTTGAACCCCTTTGTGCTGTGCAGAGACAACAAATAAGTTACTGCACTTGCACATCACCGTAATTTAAGGCTCAACAACAAGATAATTCTTCAGTGTGTCAAGTAAAAAGCATACAAAATTATTTTTAACGGTCAATGTCTTGATTTTCTTTTAGATGTGTTCTTACTGAAGGCAATTACCAGAAAACACAAAAAACTTCAGGCACCCCGATTGTGTGCAACATTCAACCCTGGCAGCGCGTGTTGAATCATGCCGCTGAAACACTGAAACACTAAATAACCACACGTCTGAGTCCCTGATGGAGAGGAAAACGCTAAACGCCGCACCGGATTGATCTTTGATTTCTTTTTGCAGAATATATTTAGTCTGCAGCTGTGATACATTTATATCACTAGGGTGACCTATTTTTTTCACCTCAAAATTAGATATATATTTTGCTTGATGGGCATTCGATGGAAGACGAGCGATCTGCTGCACCCTGACATCTCAGGTGTTGTCCAAAATACCTCCAATGTTGTTTATTTTTTAAAACACAATAAAATATGACTAACATTACAAACATTTGCCCAAAACAGCACTTACATTGTCAAATTATAATAAAAGTTATGAAAAATGTTTTATGAAAAGAAACATCTCTGTGAATAAGGCCATTGATAAAGTTGTGTATTCCAATAACACCTTTGCTGTCAACAGTTTGTGTGGAATCAACATTGCTGTGTTGTTTCAAGTTAGGTGCAAATATACAGTGGGGGAAAAACTGGTCTCAAATCAGATTCACAATATTAGTGCTAAATTTGGTCATTCAGGGAGTTGAATTGGGACAGAAAGAGGAAACGGACACCTGTGTTGCTTTCTCAGAAAGGAATATACTTTCAATGTGGCAACTCATTGACCGCTCATTTTCTTCTACCACTTTGGAAAACACGAAATCCAAAATTAGTAATCAGAGTAGAAGATTTATCACCGCCCAGTCAGAGCCTGTAAGAAGCAAATGAGCCACTTTAACAGCTCAGAGGGGCCAAGATCAGATGATGGTCGGCTCTCACTCTCACACACTCTTTTTTTCTCTCTCTCTCTCTCACACACACACACACTCACACAAAGTCAGAGCTCACAGTGTTTGTAATGTGGCTGCTCTAGATCAGGAATTATTCTGATTGGCTGGAGCTCAATTAAGGACCACTGGTATATAAAAGAAAAACGAAAAACAGTGCATGGACTTACAAAACAGATTCTTAAAAAAAAAATTAAAAAGAAAAGTCAAAACAATTGCTGTTAATCTTTGTTGTACTTTTTACTAAATGTTGATCAAAAGACTGCCATCTTGGGTCCACACAAAGACACTTTCCTGGAGTTAGAAGCCTGAAACGTGAACACCGAGTCGAGGCATGCGGATCTGCTACAGAACAGCAACACTTCTCTATGTCCGCTACAAATCAAATGTTTCCAACAGAGTGATGGTTTAGTGAGCGTGGGAAAAAAAATTCATAAAGTTGAGATCATGAGTGACAGGTGCCCAAAATAATTTTCAGAACATACAGAGAAAACAAGACCAAAAATAAGGGGAAAAAAGAAATGGATATAACGGTGATAAAACAGTAGCAAACACTTACAAAAGCTCTTCTGAAGGCCAACGGGACAAAATCAGGATGTATTCTTAGTGGAAAAAAAACAAGGCCAAGAGAAGACCCGACTGCTGCCTTGTCCCACACTAAACCCTGAGCCCTTCAGTGTCGACATGTGCAGTCCACAAGTTGCCTTTTCCTCATTTAATTTCGCTTAGTACCGTATTGGCTCCATCAAACTGACAAATTATGTTTTCTGAAAGCCTGCAGGCTCGATGAAGTTTAATTTTTTTCACCATTTCAAAACACACAACTATGTTAGTATGACTAAAATTGGAACCAGCGAGCAAAAATACAAAATATTCCTCAGATTTGGTTCAGAATTATGCAAACCTTGTTTTAGATAGAAATGTGTGTGTATTCCTTTTTATATTTTCCTCACTTCTGTGCAAGCATCATCCTCCAAATGAATACAATTCAGTGTCAACAGGAGAGGCACAAATGGCTGCAGTGCCATCAAAAAACAAACAATCTGGGTTAGTTTGGGACAAAGTGATTGGTGTTCTGACAGCCGGGTCCTTCAGAGGAGGTACTTTCAAATAAATTGTTAAACACATACAACCACACACATATACACACTCACACGCGCACACACACAGAGAACATCATTTCACACTCAAGTCCATTACAAAAACCAGATATGTACTGCACAATCTGGTTTTGGGAAGGATGGGATTACAGGTGAGGGGTGGGAGCTTGAATACTCCGCAGACTGACAGGTTTAAGGAAGAAGAGGCCGGGACCGAGGCTTTGTTGGTAAAGGATCCAAAATGGAGCCAAAATGTACGGCAGCTGAAGGCTAGAAGAAGAAGTCCGGCAGGTTCAAGAGATGTTTGGGGTGGGGGGGGGGCACAAGTCGAGATCAGGCTTGGTACTGGATATAAAACCAAACTGGCTGTCTTAGCTTGAATAAGATCTCGAGGTGGGTTTGTATACCAGACCATCCAAGTGAAAAGTTGCTTGTAGTTTTGATTAAAACTCCTCCTGCTCTTCAGCATCTGGTATCACAAAACCCTCCTAGAGAGAAACAGAGACAGATAGATAGCGGGGGGAAGAGATATGAATAAACAAACAAAAAAATTATATATATACATATATATATTTTTTTTAATAAATAAAGATATTAGTCTATTAGTCTCTAAAATGAATATTCATTTGTGGATAAATAAGCAACACAACAGTTAGCTATGTAATATGGCCCGGGGAGGGGGGTCACAAACAGGCATTCTAGTACACAAGCAGGAGAACTGTCAATCAAACCACACTGAAGAATAAACATTTTATATTAATGTTCCTTGACTTCGGCTGGAATAGTTTTCCTTCTCTTACAATGAGTATTGTCACAACCCAAAGGCATAGTCCGTGTATGTGAAAACGTACTTGTCACTAAACGGGTTTTCAACTCTGATCAACATTTCTGGTGTCTACTACAAATCGGGTGTTGCAGTAGCACAAAGACAGAGAATTAAACAAAAAGTTAATTTAGAATAGAAATAAAAAAACTATGCAAGATATAATACTATATAGATATAGGACACACAACCAAAAGTGCAGAACCCATAATGGTTCGGTAAATAGCAGCAATTCAGTCCACTGAAAACTTTCAGCCTTGGCGAGCGAGCTGCATGCTATTCCTCTGCAGGAATTTACAATGGCATCAGCAGTTGTTAACGGCAGAGCAAATGGTGTCAAATCTAGTGTTGAACCCACATGTAGTGAATACATTGGTTTATTTTAAGGATAGAAGAATATGGATGGGTTTATATCCATTGACTTCTTGGCCTTCAGAATTAAATCACATCACTGAACTTAAGTTCATAAAAACATATGACAACTCACGTCGGTGGCGTAGAGGATGTCGATGATTTTCTGCAGCGTGGGGTCGCCCTCTCCTTCCTTCTCCTGGCAAATCAGCTCAATGTTCCGCAGCTTACCGAAATAAAAGTCTCTCTCCTTCTCCATGTCCTGAATGGTAGATTTCAGGATTTCCACCTGTGGAAAAAAGTCAAATCATTACGTTTTTCTTTTCTACTATCGAGCGAATATTTACATCTCTTTGAAGACACAAATAAAGCTTATGAGTTGATAATTTCATTTTTTCAATAGTGATTGTACGGAGCAGGTTTTATTTATTTTTAATGCTGTAGTGCTGACCTCATTCATGAGCTCCACCCTCTCCTCGTCACGTCCTCCCATCCCTGGCTTCCTTGCACTGACATTAGCCAACTTGGGCGCTACCTTGGCAACAGGTGGTCTCTGAGGAGCTGAAGAGGGACAAAAAGAAGTCTATGAACAAAAGAAAAACTTACCAGTATTACTCCATTTGATTTCAAACTGTGAACCACAAGACCAGAGCACTGACCTTGACTGAGGGTCTTTTTCGGGGTTTTGGTGAGAGCTGACATGGCAGTGTTGGGTATGGGCATGGCATCCTGGCCCTGCCTCGCCTCAACTGGGTCGTAGTCTTTCCCATCGTAGTTTGCGTCAAAGAACTTCTTAAACCACTGGACAAACTCAAAGTTGTCCTGAAACTTCCCCTTCACCAGTTTGTCTACTGGAATGATCTGGAAGCAAAAAGAGATAATCAAGACGTTGACAGGTGCCTGCCTGCTTCCAGCTAATGGTGTTCAAACTTAATTAAAATAGTATGGAAAACTACTTTAAAAATACTTCCAATTCTGTGTGAGTGTATGTGCTGGTATTGTTAAATGTTCAGCATCACCGTCAATACACTTTGTTTTGGACCCAATACCCAAATCATACCTTTTATTAGATATCTAGCATTGCTGCATACAACACATTCATCTACAAAACATTTGATTCAAAGCTGCAATAGCCAATCTTTTTGGCAACTTGGGGCCAGCATAAAGAAGCCGTGAACACAACATTGACATATCGTCCCTTTAAAGTTGAACCTGTTTGCAAACAGATGCTTGTTTCCACTTCCAACAGTTACAGACCAACATGATGATTCATTGGGATTCTTTGCGTTTGTGGCCACGTGAAGAATGTAAGTCTAATATTCTCTTTTGGCAAAGTCTTTGGTCTTGACCAACTCCCGAGGGAAATGTACGTCTCTTTAGCTGCTCCTCTATGTTCACCAGCTTGTCTTTATGCATCCGTCTGCTGCCCACCAGGCTGGGTGCACAGGCTTTTTACAGCTTTTTCTCTGAGAATGAAGCTATGAGAGCAGTGAAGGTGAACCAGAACAGTAAAGTGGTGGACTTGAGAGATTAACAATGATCTGAAACTCACTATAAAAGCTGAGAGGAGCTGAAGATTGAGCTGATCATTCTCTGGAGATTCATCACTTCAGACCCCTTTCCAATCATCATTGACACAAAGCTTTTTATAAATATATTGACTATCGTCATTTTCACAATATAAGCAACCCTATAGTTACAAGGTACATACATCATAGAAAATTACAATCCAAATCATGCAATATTAAATATTTCAATAGTGAAAATGGACATTATGGCCTGTGCTGTGGACACAAAAATAGTGTGGTTTTATCTTGTACTGTACTAAAAATACACAAGACTCACTACTAGATTTAAAAAAAATTAAACGATGTCACTCAGTACAGACATACAAACAAGGATACTTAAGTAGTTCATCTTAGTCAGTATCTGGAAGATTTTATTTGAACTGCGGCACAGGGACATCCTTTACTACAACACTGACTCAGAGGGCTATTACTAAAATTATGAACAAAGAATGATGATGGCCCAAAAAAAACTCTTCAGTACTGGCACACACATTAAAAAGAAAGTCGGTCAGGATAGAAGCAACAGTGAAGAGAAGAAAGCAGCAGCAAAAAAATAAAATAATGTCAGCAGTAGGCCTCAGCAATGGAAGAATCGCACATCATGAGACAATACACAAAGCTTGCACAAGGGCAAAGTCCATGATGCAGCCACAATGCCGGGGATTATAACCCTGAACTAACTATGAATACACTGATGTGCTCAACATGCTCAAGCTTCTGATCTATGCGTCAAGACTGTCCAGGCAATTCAAACACAGCACAGCTCTAGAATAACGCCGTCAAACAAATGGATGGCAGGAAGAAAGGAAGTTGTAACATTAATTAATTACGGCAGATTTGTCAATAGTTCTGCAAGCTGTTGCATGTTCAGTCTGAAAACAAATGACTAAGATGGTTCTGCCCTGCACTTTTCAATCTTTGATAGCAGTATGAGGTGTCCAGATGTGTAAAATATTGTTGATCATTATAATTTGTAGTTCTGCCTATACATTGGTGTCTCATTTCTTTTGACAGATGAAAATGTAGAGTACACACACAGTAAATAGTATCCAAAGAGGGACGGACTAACAAAGCACTCAGGAAAAACAATATGACCAGATCAGCAGAGGCAGCTCAGCTGGTGAGGGGGATGACAGGAGTTTCATACCAGTAAGGGACAACTGATGAAAATGTTTTAATACTCCGATCTAACAATCAGCCAGGGTGATAAACAGTCAAAACATTTTGGTTCCTGTTCTTGGTAGCACAGTTTTACCAGTTAAAATATATTTCATGTTTTTACCATTCTTCATACACCAATGTCGCTCTCGAGTTCATTCTTTTTTACATTGACAAGCAGGTGTGTGAAAAGGAGTATAACGCGTATAATTGAAGTGTTTTCCCCCACGACAGGAAAAAGTGTGCGGGTTTCCAATTAATCTGGACCAAATGGAAAAACTAATCCTCATTAATCAGGCGACATAATTCATGTTAACTCATTTTCAGGGCTACTGATTTTGGCAATAAACAAGTTTGCTGGTCTTAAGATATTATTCATGCAGCTGCCACATATTAAAAGCATTTCCTGTGCTTTTCAGTGAAAGGATATTATTTTAAAACAGCACCAGAAGATGCAACTTTATCCAGATTCATACATTTGTCACAAAAAAAGCAACAGTGAGCTGGTCAGATCAAGAGGTGCACATCACGTCAAACTTAACTTAATCTGGCGTCAAAGTAAACAAACCCATAAACAGATCCTGATCCTGTTGTATTGACAACCACTTAAACAGTGCCGGCATCACAGGCTCTTATTACTGTTGCTCATGGCATCGACATGAGCAACAGTACATGGTTTCAGACTGTATGAACATTTTGCAACCAACAGAAAAGTGCCCTCTAATATCAGAAATTATATCATATATTTTCAGAGCTTGTGCTAAAATAAAAAATTGTGTGATGTTACTTACTTTGTCGACTCCCATCTTTTTGAAGGAAACCTGCAGAAGCTTATAGTTGTGGATGTATTCATGCTCCAGCTTGGCACCAAATTTTACTTTCTTCAGAGGTAAAGAGTTGGGGAACAGCATGTCCATGAACTGGCAATACGCAGCACCTTAATTAAAATGATCAACAAAAATAATTACATCACTTAATGCACAATAAAGGAAAATAAAAAAATTACTGTGCGCTGAATATTCAAAATGTGGGGGACTCATAAAAACAAAAATAAGTAGATTAAGAGACAATCTAGAGATTTTCTTAAAATGTGGTATTGATTGATTGGTACTGGAAACTATTTAATTTGGCACCCAAATTCAACACTTTCAAAACACCAGCCTGAATCCATGAGCACTACTTTCAATATTACAATTGCCCAAACACTACTTTTGACTAAACTGCACCTGTATGCACCTGACACATCACTTGAAATGAATAAAACAGTTAATTTTCTAATTTGGAAATACAATTATTATATAACGGCTCCACAGTGGTGTAGTGTCTAGCACTTTCGCCTCACAACAAGAGGATCCCAGGCCGATCCCCTGCCGTTGACTAATGTATCCGTCTACCTGGGATTAAAACAAGCTGTGCCTGCATATGCTGTTCGGACATGTCTTTTAATTACACACTCAAACTGATTGTTTGGATATTTACAGTTTATCATCTATTTGTATACAGAATTAGACCTTCCAAGACAGTTAACATAAGCACACTGTGCCGTTTGCTAACAGTGGAAAAAAAACAGTTGTGTATCTTTGATGAAACAAAGGCTCAACATACGAGAACATGTTTTATTGGCTTGGGCGATAAAAGCAGAAGCGTCACAGTTTTTCATGTCGTATTGTTAACTTATTCAGCATCAGCAGCAACTGGCCCTCTGACAATCACCCGGAAGAGTTTCAAGAGGTCTGACAACTGTTTGTTAA